>NC_054478.1:69231615-69490612 GCF_017639515.1 Carcharodon carcharias | reverse complement strand
CTGTGAAGAGAGCGGTAGTAGTGCGAAGCATGTCAGCATTACTGTGAAGAGAGCAGTAGTAGTGTGAAGCAGGTCAGCATCACTGTGAAGAGAGTGGTAGTAGTGTGAAGCAGGTCAGCATCACTGTAAAGACAGCGGTAGTAGTGTGAAGCAGGTCAGCGTCACTGTGAAGAGACTGGGAGGAGTGTGAAGCAGGTCAGTGTAACTGTGAAGAGAGCAGTCGTAGTGTGGAGCAGGTCAGGATCACTGTGAAGAGGTTGGAAGGACTATGAAGCAGTTGAGCATCACTGTGAAGAGACTGGGAGGAGTATGAAGCTGGTCAGCGTCACTGTGAAGAGAAAGAGAGGATTGTGAAGCAAATCAGCATCACTTTGAAGAGACGGAGAGGAATATGAAGCAGGTCAGCATCACTTTGAAGAGATGGAGAGGAGTATGAAGCAGATCAGCATCACTGTGAAGAGATGGAGAGGGGGATGAAGCTGGTGAGCATCACTGAATAGACTGGAATGATTGTGAAGCAGCTCAGCTTCACTGTGAAGAGACCGGTAGTAGTGTGAAGAAAGGTCAGCGTCACTGTGAAGAGAGCGGTAGTAGTGTGAAGCAGGTCAGCATCACTGTGACGAGACCGGTAGTAATGTGAAGAAAGGTCAGCGTCACTGTGAAGAGAGCGATAGTAGTGTGAAGCAGGTCAGCATCACTGTGACGAGACCGGTAGTAATGTGAAGAAAGGTCAGCGTCACTGTGAAGAGAGCGATAGTAGTGTGAAGCAGTTCAGCATCACTGTGAAGAGACGGAGTGGGGAATGAAGAAGGTCAGCATCACTGTGAAGAGACAGAGAGGTGTATGAGGCAGATCAGCATCACTGTCAAGAGACAGTGAGTAGTGTGAAGCAGGTCAGTATCACTGTGATGAGTCAGGGAGTAGTATGAGGCCGCTCAGCGTCAATGTGAAGTAACAGGGAGGAGTGTGAAACAGGTCAGTATCGCTGTGAAGAGACAGAGAGGATTGTGAAGCAGGTCAGATCACATTGAAGAGATGGGGAGGAGGGTGAAGCAGGTCACCATCACTGTGAAGAGACGGAGAGGAGTATGAAGGAGATCAGCGTCACTGTGAAGAGACAGAGAGGTGTATGAGGCAGATCAGCATCACTGTCAAGAGACAGTGAGTAGTGTGAAGCAGGTCAGTATCACTGTGATGAGTCTGGGAGGAGTATGAACCCGGTCAGCGTCAATGTGAAGAAACAGGGAGGAGTGTGAAACAGGTCAGTATCACTGTGAAGAGACGGAGAGGATTGTGCTGCTGCTCAGGATCACGGTGAAGAGACAGGGAGGAGTATGATGCAGATCAGCGTCAATGTGAAGAGACAGAGAGGATTATGAAGCAGGTCAGATCACATTGAAGAGACGGGGAGGAGTGTGAAGCAGATCAGCATCACGATGTAGAGGCACAGAGGGGGATGAAGAAGGTCAGCATCACTGTGAGAGTCTGGGCGGAGTGTGAAGCAGGTCAGGATCACTGTGAAGCAGTTCATCGTCACTGAGAAGAGAGTGATAGTACTTTGAAGCAGGTCAGTGTCACTGTGAAGAGAGCGGTCGTAGTGTGAAGCAGGTTAGCGTCCCTGTGAAGAGAGCGGTAGTAGTGTGAAGCAGGTCAGGATCACTGTGAAGAGACAGGGAGGAGTGTGAAGCAGGTCAGTATCACTGTGAAGAGACGGAAAGGATTGTGATGCAGGTCAGGATCACTGTGAAGAGACGGGGAGGAGTATAATGAAGATCAGCATCACAGTGATGAGACAGAGAGGATTGTGAAGCAGGTCAGATCACATTGAAGACATGGGGAGGATTGTGAAGCAGGTCAGAATCACTGTGAAGAGACGGAGATGAGTATGAAGCAGATCAGCATCTCTGTCAAGTGAAGTGGAGGAGTGTGACGCAGGTCAGATCACATTGAAGAGACGGGGAGGAGTATGAAACAGATCAGCATCACTGTGTAGAGACAGAGAGCAGTATAAAACAGGTCAGCATCATTTTGAAGAGACGGAGAGGGGGTTGAAGCAGGTCAGCATCACTGTGAAGAGACTGAAATGAGTGTCAAGCAGGGCAGCATCACCGTGAAGAGACTGGGATGAGTGTGAAGCAGGTCAGCATCACTGTGAAGAGACGGAGAGGTGTATGAGACAGATCAGCATCACTGTGAAGAGACGGGGAGGAGTGTGAAGCAAATCAGCATCACTGTGAAGTGACTGGGAGGAGTGTGAAGCAAGTCAGCATCACTGTGAAGATACCGGGAGTAGTGTGAAGCAGATCAGCGTCACTGTGAAGAGAGTGGTAGTAGTGTGAAGAAAGGTCAGTGTCACTGTGAAGAGTGCGGGAGCAGTGAGAAGCAGGACAGGATCACTGTGTAGAGTTGGAGAGGGGGATGAAGCAGGTCTGCATCACTGTGAAGAGAGCGGTAGTAGTGTGAAGAAAGGTCAGCGTCACTGTGAAGAGCACGGGAGGAGTGAGAAGCAGGTCAGGATCACTGTCAAGAGACCGGTAGTAGTGTGAAGCAGTTCAGTGTCACTGTGAAGAGAGCGTTGGTAGGGTGAAGCAGGACAGCGTCACTGTGAAGAGTGCGGTATTCGTGTGAAGAAGGACAGCGTCACTGTGAAGAGAGCGGTATTAGTGTGAAGCAGGTCAGCGTCACTGTGAAGAGAGCGGTAGTAGTGTGAAGAAAGGTCAGCGTGACTGTGAAGAGCGCGGGAGGAGTGAGAAGCAGGTCAGGATCACTGTCAAGAGACCGGTAGTAGTGTGAAGCAGTTCAGTGTCACTGTGAAGAGAGTGGTGGTAGAGTGAAGCAGGATAGCTTCACTGTGAAGAGAGCAGTATTCGTGTGAAGAAGGACAGCGTTACTGTGAAGAGAGCGGTAGTAGTGTGAAGCAGGTCAGCGTCACTGTGAAGAGAGCGGTAGTAGTGTGAAGCAGGTGAGCGTCGCTGTGAACAGAGCGGTAGTAGCGTGAAGCAGGTCTGTGTCACTGTGACGAGAGCGGTAGTAGGGTGAAGCAGGTCAGGATCACTGTGAAGAGACAGGGAGGAGTGTGAAGAAAGGTCAGCGTCACTGTGAAGAGAGTGGTAGTAATATGAAGCAGGTCAGCATCACTGTGAAGAGAACGGGAAGAGTGAGAAGCAGTTCAGCATCACTGTGAAGAGACGGAGAGGTGTATGAGGCAGATCAGCATCACTGTCAAGAGACTGGGAGGAGTGTGAAGCAGATCAGCATCACTGTGAAGCGATGGGGAGGAGTGTGAAGCAGGTCAGCATCACTGTGAAGAGAGAGGTAGTAGTGTGAAGAAAGGTCAGCGTCACTGTGAAGAGCGCGGGAGCAGTGAGAAGCAGGACAGGATCACAGTGTAGAGATGGAGAGGGGGATGAAGCAGGTCTGCATCACTGTGAAGAGAGTGGTAGTAGTGAGAAGCAGGTCTGTGTCACTGTGAAGAGAGCGGTAGTAGTGTGAAGCAGTCAGAATCACTGTGAAGAGACAGGGAGGAGTGTGAAGCAGGTCAGTATCACTGTGATGAGTCTGGGAGGAGTATGAAGCCGGTCAGCGTCAATGTGAAGAAACAGGGAGGAGTGTGAAACAGGTCAGTATCACTGTGAAGAGACGGAGAGGATTGTGATGCAGGTCAGGATCACTGTGAAGAGACGGGGAGGTTTATGCTGCAGATCAGGTTCAATGTGAAGAGACAGAGAGGACTGTGAAGCAGGTCAGATCACATTGAAGAGGTGGGGAGGAGGGCGAAGCAGGTTAGCATCACTGTGAAGAGACGGAGAGGTGTATGAGGCAGATCAGCATCACTGTGAAGAGACGGGGAGGAGTGTGAAGCAGATCAGTTTCACTGTGTAGTGACTGGGAGGAGTGTGAAGCAGGTCAGCATCACTGTGAAGATACCGGGAGTAGTGTGAAGCAGATCAGCGTCACTGTGAAGAGAGTGGTAGTAGTGTGAAGAAAGGTCAGTGTCACTGTGAAGAGCGCGGGAGCAGTGAGAAGCAGGACAGGATCACTGTGTAGAGTTGGAGAGGGGGAGGAATCAGGTCTGCATCACTGTGAAGAGAGCGGTAGTAGTGTGAAGAAAGTTCAGCCTCACTGTGAAGAGCGCCGGAGGAGTGAGAAGCAGGTCAGGATCACTGTCAAGAGACCGTTAGTAGTGTAAAGCAGTTCAGTGTCACTGTGAAGAGAGCGGTGGTAGAGTGAAGCTGGTCAGCGTCAGTGTGAAAAGAGCAGTATTAGCGTGAAGCAGGTCAGCATCACTGTGAAGAGAGCGGTAGTAGTGTGAAGCAGGTATGCATCACTGTGAAGACAGCGGTAGTAGTGTGAAGCAGGTCAGCGTCACTGTGAAGAGACTGGGAGGAGTATGAAGCAGGTCAGTGTAACTGTGAAGAGAGCGGTTGTAGTGTGAAACAGGTCAGGATCACTGTGAAGAGACTTGAAGGAGCGTGAAGCAGTTGAGCGTCACTGTGAAGAAACTGGGAGGAGTGTGAAGCAGGTCAGCGTCACTGTGAAGAGACAGAGAGGATTGTGAAGCAGATCAGCATCACAGTGAAGAGACGGAGAGGAATATGAATCAGGTCAACATCACTTTGAAGAGATGGTGAGGAGTATGAAGCAGGTCAGTATTACTGTGAAGAGACGGAGAGGATTGTGATGCAGGTCAGGATCACTGCGAAGAGACGGGGAGGAGTATGATGAAGGTCAGCGTCACAGTGAAGAGACAGAGAGGATTGTGAAGCAGGTCAGAATCAGTGTCAAGAGACGGAGAGGAGTATGAAGCAGATCAGCGTCTCTGTGAAGTGACGTGGAGGAGTGTGAAGCAGATCAGCATCACTGTGTAGAGACGGAGAGGAGTATAAAACAGGTCAGCATCATTGTGAAGAGACGGAGAGGGGGATGAAGCAGGTCAGCATCACTGTGAAGAGACTGAAATGAGTGTGAAGCAGGGCAGCATCACTGTGAAGAGACTGGGATGAGTGTGAAGCAGGTCAGCATCACTGTGAAGAGACGGAGAGGTGTATGAGGCAGATCAGCATCACTGTGAAGAGACTGGGAGGAGTGTGAAGCAGATCAGCATCACTGTGAAGGTACCGGGAGTAGTGTGAAGCAGGTCAGCGTCACTGTGAAGAGCGCGGGAGCAGTGAGAAGCAGGACAGGATCATGTGTAGAGATGGAGAGCGGGATGAAGCAGGTCTGCATCACTGTGAAGAGAGCGGTAGTAGTGTGAAGAAAGGTCAGCGTGACTGTGAAGAGCGCGGGAGGAGTGAGAAGCAGGTCAGGATCACTGTCAAGAGACCGGTAGTAGTGTGAAGCAGTTCAGTGTCACTGTGAAGAGAGCGGTGGTAGAGTGAAGCAGGACAGCGTCACTGTGAAGAGAGCGGTATTCGTGTGAAGAAGGACAGCGTCACTGTGAAGAGAGCGGTAGTAGTGTGAAGAAAGGTCAGCGTCACTGTGAAGAGAGCGGTAGTAGTGCGAAGCAGGTCAGCATTACTGTGAAGAGAGCAGTAGTAGTGTGAAGCAGGTCAGCATCACTTTGAAGAGAGCGGTAGTAGTGTGAAGCAGGACAGCATCACTGTAAAGACAGCGGTAGTAGTGTGAAGCAGGTCAGCGTCACTGTGAAGAGACTGGGAGGAGTGTGAAGCAGGTCAGTGTAACTGTGAAGAGAGCAGTCGTAGTGTGGAGCAGGTCAGGATCACTGTGAAGAGGCTGGAAGGACTATGAAGCAGTTGAGCATCACTGTGAAGAGACTGGGAGATGTATGAAGCAGGTCAGCGTCACTGTGAAGAGAAAGAGAGGATTGTGAAGCAGATCAGCATCACTTTGAAGAGACGGAGAGGAACATGTAGCAGGTCAGCATCACTTTGAAGGGATGGAGAGGAGTATGAAGCAGGTCAGCATCACTGTGAAGAGATGGAGAGGGGGATGAAGCTGGTGAGCATCACTGAATAGACTGGAATGAGTGTGAAGCAGGTCAGCATCACTGTGAAGAGACCGGTAGTAGTGTGAAGAAAGGTCAGCGTCACTGTGAAGAGAGCGGTAGTAGTGTGAAGCAGGTCAGCATCACTGTGACGAGACCGGTAGTAATGTGAAGAAAGGTCAGCGTCACTGTGAAGAGAGCGATAGTAGTGTGAAGCAGGTCAGCATCACTGTGATGAGAACAGTAGAAGTGAGAACCAGTTCAGGATCACTGTGAAGAGACGGAGAGGGGGATGAAGCAGGTCAGCATCACTGTGAAGAGACTGGGAGGACTGTGAAGCAGGTCAGCATCACTGCGAAGAGACGGAGAGGTGTATGAGGCAGATCAGCATCACTGTGAAGAGACGGGGAGGAGTGTGAAGCAGATCAGCTTCACTGTGTAGTGACTGGGAGGAGTGTGAAGCAGGTCAGCATCACTGTGAAGAGACCGGTAGTAGTGTAAAGCAGGTCAGCGACACTGTGAAGAGAGTGGTAGTAGTGTGAAGAAAGGTCAGCGTCACTGTGAAGAGCGTGGGAGCAGTGAGAAGCAGGACAGGATCACTGTGTAGAGATGGAGAGGGGGATGAAGCAGGTCTGCATCACTGTGAAGAGAGCGGTAGTAGTGTGAAGAAAAGTCAGCGTGACTGTGAAGAGCGCGGGAGGTGAGAGAAGCAGGTCGGGATCACTGTCAAGAGACCAGTAGTAGTGTGAAGCAGATCAGTGTCACTGTGAAGAGAGCGGTGGTAGAGTGAAGCTGGTCAGCGTCAGTGTGAAAAGAGCAGTATTATCGTGAAGCAGGTCAGCATCACTGTGAAGAGAGCGGTAGTAGTGTGAAGCAGGTATGCATCACTGTGAAGACAGCGGTAGTAGTGTGAAGCAGGTCAGCGTCACTGTGAAGAGACTGGGAGGAGTATGAAGCAGGTCAGTGTAACTGTGAAGAGAGCGGTTGTAGTGTGAAACAGGTCAGGATCACTGTGAAGAGACTTGAAGGAGCGTGAAGCAGTTGAGCGTCACTGTGAAGAAACTGGGAGGAGTGTGAAGCAGGTCAGCGTCACTGTGAAGAGACAGAGAGGATTGTGAAGCAGATCAGCATCACAGTGAAGAGACGGAGAGGAATATGAATCAGGTCAACATCACTTTGAAGAGATGGTGAGGAGTATGAAGCAGGTCAGTATTACTGTGAAGAGACGGAGAGGATTGTGATGCAGGTCAGGATCACTGCGAAGAGACGGGGAGGAGTATGATGAAGGTCAGCGTCACAGTGAAGAGACAGAGAGGATTGTGAAGCAGGTCAGAATCAGTGTCAAGAGACGGAGAGGAGTATGAAGCAGATCAGCGTCTCTGTGAAGTGACGTGGAGGAGTGTGAAGCAGATCAGCATCACTGTGTAGAGACGGAGAGGAGTATAAAACAGGTCAGCATCATTGTGAAGAGACGGAGAGGGGGATGAAGCAGGTCAGCATCACTGTGAAGAGACTGAAATGAGTGTGAAGCAGGGCAGCATCACTGTGAAGAGACTGGGATGAGTGTGAAGCAGGTCAGCATCACTGTGAAGAGACGGAGAGGTGTATGAGGCAGATCAGCATCACTGTGAAGAGACTGGGAGGAGTGTGAAGCAGATCAGCATCACTGTGAAGGTACCGGGAGTAGTGTGAAGCAGGTCAGCGTCACTGTGAAGAGCGCGGGAGCAGTGAGAAGCAGGACATGATCATGTGTAGAGATGGAGAGCGGGATGAAGCAGGTCTGCATCACTGTGAAGAGAGCGGTAGTAGTGTGAAGAAAGGTCAGCGTGACTGTGAAGAGCGCGGGAGGAGTGAGAAGCAGGTCAGGATCACTGTCAAGAGACCGGTAGTAGTGTGAAGCAGTTCAGTGTCACTGTGAAGAGAGCGGTGGTAGAGTGAAGCAGGACAGCGTCACTGTGAAGAGAGCGGTATTCGTGTGAAGAAGGACAGCGTCACTGTGAAGAGAGCGGTAGTAGTGTGAAGCAGGTCAGCGTCACTGTGAAGAGAGCGGTAGTAGTGTGAAGCAGGTGAGCGTCGCTGTGAAGAGAGCGGTAGTAGCGTGAAGCAGGTCTGTGTCACTGTGACGAGAGCGGTAGTAGTGTGAAGCAGGTCAGGATCACTGTGAAGAGACAGGGAGGAGTGTGAAGAAAGGTCAGCGTCACTGTGAAGAGAGTGGTAGTAATATGAAGCAGGTCAGCATCACTGTGAAGAGAACGGGAAGAGTGAGAAGCAGTTCAGCATCACTGTGAAGAGACGGAGTGGGGAATGAAGCAGGTCAGCATCACTGTGAAGAGACGGAGAGGTGTATGAGGCAGATCAGCATCACTGTGAAGAGACTGGGAGGAGTGTGAAGCAGATCAGCATCACTGTGAAGAGACTGAGAGGAGTGTGAAACAGGTCAGCATTACTGTGAAGAGACCGGTAGTAGTGTAAAGCAGGTCAGCGACACTGTGAAGAGAGTGGTAGAAGTGTGAAGAAAGGTCAGCGTCACTGTGAAGAGCGCGGGAGCAGTGAGAAGCAGGACAGGATCACTGTGTAGAGATGGAGAGGGGGATGAAGCAGGTCTGCATCACTGTGAAGAGAGCGGTAGTAGTGTGAAGAAAAGTCAGCGTAACTGTGAAGAGCGCGGGAGGTGAGAGAAGCAGGTCAGGATCACTGTCAAGAGACCAGTAGTAGTGTGAAGCAGTTCAGTGTCACTGTGAAGAGAGCGGTGGTAGAGTGAAGCAGGTCAGTGTCACTTTGAAGAGAGATGTATTAGAGTGAAGCAGGTCAGCGTCACTGTGAAGAGAGCGGTAGTAGCGTGAAGCAGGTCAGCGTCACTGTGAAGAGAGCGGTAGTAGTGTGAAGCAGGTCAGCGTCGCTCTGAAGAGAGCGGTAGTAGTGTGAAGCAGGTCTGTGTCACCGTGAAGAGAGCGGTAGTAGTGTGAAGCAGGTCAGGATCACTGTGATGAGACAGGAAGTAGTGTGAAGCAGGTCAGTATCACTGTGATGAGTCTGGGAGGAGTATGAAGCCGGTCAGCGTCAATGTGAAGAAACAGGGAGGAGTGTGAAACAGGACAGGATCACTGTGAAGTGACGGGGAGGAGTATGATGCAGATCAGCGTCAATGTGAATAGACAGAAAGGATTGTGAAGCAGGTCAGATCACATTTAAGAGATGGGGAGGAGGGTGAAGCAGGTCAGCATCAGTGTGAAGACACGGAGAGGAGTATGAAGCAGATCAGCGTCACTGTGAAGAGACATGGAGGAATGTGAAGTAGGTCAGATCACATTGAAGAGACGGGGAGGAGTGTGAAGCAGATCAGCATCACGATGTAGAGACGGAGAGGGGGATGAAGAAGGTCAGCATTACTGTGAAGAGACTGGGAGGAGTGTGAAGCAGGTCAGGATCACTATGAAGCAGTTCAGCGTCACTGAGAAGAGAGCGGTAGTAGTTTGAAGCAGGTCAGTGTCATTGTAATGAGAGAGGTAGTAGTGTGAAGCAAGTCAGTGTCACTGTGAAGAGAGCGGTAGTAGTGTGAAGCAGGTCAGCGTCACTGTGAAGAGAGCGGTAGTAGTGTGAAGCAGGTCTGTGTCATTGTGAAGAGAGCGGTAGTAGTGTGAAGCAGGTCAGGATCACTGTGAAGAGACAGGGAGGAGTGTGAAGCAGGTCAGTATCACTGTGATGAGTCTGGGAGGAGTATGAAGCCGGTCAGCGTCAATGCGAAGAAACAGGGAGCAGTGTGAAACAGGTCAGTATCACTGTGAAGAGACGTGGAGGAGTGTGAAGCAGGTCAGATCACATTGAAGAGACGGGGAGGAGTGTGAAGCAGATCAGCATCACTGTTTAGACACGGAGAGGAGTATGAAGCAGAACAGCATCTCTGTGAAGAGACTGTTGAGGAGTGCGAAGCAGTTCTGGATCACTGTGAAGAGACCAGTACAAGTGTGAAGCAGGTCAGCGTCACTGTGAAGAGAGCGGTAGTAGTGCGAAGCAGGTCAGCATTACTGTGAAGAGAGCAGTAGTAGTGTGAAGCAGGTCAGCATCACTTTGAAGAGAGCGGTAGTAGTGTGAAGCAGGACAGCATCACTGTAAAGACAGCGGTAGTAGTGTGAAGCAGGTCAGCGTCACTGTGAAGAGACTGGGAGGAGTGTGAAGCAGGTCAGTGTAACTGTGAAGAGAGCAGTCGTAGTGTGGAGCAGGTCAGGATCACTGTGAAGAGGCTGGAAGGACTATGAAGCAGTTGAGCATCACTGTGAAGAGACTGGGAGATGTATGAAGCAGGTCAGCGTCACTGTGAAGAGAAAGAGAGGATTGTGAAGCAGATCAGCATCACTTTGAAGAGACGGAGAGGAACATGTAGCAGGTCAGCATCACTTTGAAGGGATGGAGAGGAGTATGAAGCAGGTCAGCATCACTGTGAAGAGATGGAGAGGGGGATGAAGCTGGTGAGCATCACTGAATAGACTGGAATGAGTGTGAAGCAGGTCAGCATCACTGTGAAGAGACCGGTAGTAGTGTGAAGAAAGGTCAGCGTCACTGTGAAGAGAGCGGTAGTAGTGTGAAGAAAGGTCAGCGTCACTGTGAAGAGAGGGGTAGTAGTGTGAAGCATTTCAGCATCACTGTGCAGAGAGCGCTAGTAGTGTGAAGCAGGTCAGCGTCACTGTGAAGACAGCGGTAGTAGTGTGAAGCAGGTCAGCGTCACTGTGAAGAGACTGGGAGGAGTGTGAAGCAGGTCAGTGTAACTGTGAAGAGAGCGGTCGTGGTGTGAAGCAGGTCAGGATCACTGTGAAGAGACCGGTCGTAGTGTGAAGAAAGGTCAGCATCTCTGTGAAGGGAGCGGTAGTAGTGTGAAGCAGGTCAGCATCACTGTGAAGAGACCGGTAGTAGTGTGAAGAAAGGTCAGCGTCACTGTGAAGAGAGTGGTAGTAATATGAAGCAGGTCAGCATCACTGTGAAGAGAACGGGAAGAGTGAGAAGCAGTTCAGCATCACTGTGAAGAGACGGAGTGGGGAATGAAGCAGGTCAGCATCACTGTGAAGAGACGGAGAGGTGTATGAGGCAGATCAGCATCACTGTCAAGAGACTGGGAGGAGTGTGAAGCAGATCAGCATCACTGTGAAGCGATGGGGAGGAGTGTGAAGCAGGTCAGCATCACTGTGAAGAGAGAGGTAGTAGTGTGAAGAAAGGTCAGCGTCACTGTGAAGAGAGCGGTAGTAGTGTGAAGCAGGTCAGCGTCACTGTGAAGAGAGCGGTAGTAGTGTGAAGCAGGTCAGCGTCGCTGTGAAGAGAGCGGTAGTAGTGTGAAGCAGGTCAGCGTCACTGTGAAGAGAGCGGTAGTAGTGTGAAGCAGGTCAGCGTCGCTGTGAAGAGAGCGGTAGTAGCGTGAAGCAGGTCTGTGTCACTGTGACGAGAGCGGTAGTAGTGTGAAGCAGGTCAGGATCACTGTGAAGAGACAGGGAGGAGTGTGAAGGAAGGTCAGCGTCACTGTGAAGAGAGTGGTAGTAATATGAAGCAAGTCAGCATCACTGTGAAGAGAACGGGAAGAGTGAGAAGCAGTTCAGCATCACTGTGAAGAGACGGAGTGGGGAATGAAGCAGGTCAGCATCACTGTGAAGAGACGGAGAGGTGTATGAGGCAGATCAGCATCACTGTCAAGAGACTGGGAGGAGTGTGAAGCAGATCAGCATCACTGTGAAGCGATGGGGAGGAGTGTGAAGCAGTTCAGCATCACTGTGAAGAGAGAGGTAGTAGTGTGAAGAAAGGTCAGCGTCACTGTGAAGAGCGCGGGAGCAGTGAGATGCATGACAGGATCACTGTGTAGAGATGGAGAGGGGGATGAAGCAGGTCTGCATCACTGTGAAGAGAGTGGTAGTAGTGTGAAGAAAGGTCAGCGTCACTGTGAAGAGCACGGGAGGAGTGAGAAGCAAGTCAGGATCACTGTCAAGAGACTGGTAGTAGTGTGAGGCAGTTCATTGTCACTGTGAAGAGAGCGGTGGTAGAGTGAAGCAGGTCAGCGTCACTGTGAAGAGAGCGGTATTAGTGTGAAGCAGGTCAGCATCACTGTGAAGATAGCAGTAGTAGTGTGAAGCAGGTCAGCGTCACTGTGAAGAGAGCGGTAGTAGTGTGAAGCAGGTCTGTGTCATTGTGAAGAGAGCGGTAGTAGTGTGAAGCAGGTCAGGATCACTGTGAAGAGACAGGGAGGAGTGTGAAGCAGGTCAGTATCACTGTGATGAGTCTGGGAGGAGTATGAAGCCGGTCAGCGTCAATTCGAAGAAACAGGGAGCAGTGTGAAACAGGTCAGTATCACTGTGAAGAGACGGAGAGAATTGTGAAGCAGGTCAGGATCACTGTGAAGAGACGGAGAGAATTATGAAGCAGATCAGCATCACTGTTTAGACACGGAGAGGAGTATGAAGCAGAACAGCATCTCTGTGAAGAGACTGTTGAGGAGTGCGAAGCAGTTCTGGATCACTGTGAAGAGACCAGTACAAGTGTGAAGCAGGTCAGCGTCACTGTGAAGAGAGCGGTAGTAGTGCGAAGCATGTCAGCATTACTGTGAAGAGAGCAGTAGTAGTGTGAAGCAGGTCAGCATCACTGTGAAGAGAGTGGTAGTAGTGTGAAGCAGGTCAGCATCACTGTAAAGACAGCGGTAGTAGTGTGAAGCAGGTCAGCGTCACTGTGAAGAGACTGGGAGGAGTGTGAAGCAGGTCAGTGTAACTGTGAAGAGAGCAGTCGTAGTGTGGAGCAGGTCAGGATCACTGTGAAGAGGTTGGAAGGACTATGAAGCAGTTGAGCATCACTGTGAAGAGACTGGGAGGAGTATGAAGCAGGTCAGCGTCACTGTGAAGAGAAAGAGAGGATTGTGAAGCAAATCAGCATCACTTTGAAGAGACGGAGAGGAATATGAAGCAGGTCAGCATCACTTTGAAGAGATGGAGAGGAGTATGAAGCAGATCAGCATCACTGTGAAGAGATGGAGAGGGGGATGAAGCTGGTGAGCATCACTGAATAGACTGGAATGATTGTGAAGCAGCTCAGCTTCACTGTGAAGAGACCGGTAGTAGTGTGAAGAAAGGTCAGCGTCACTGTGAAGAGAGCGGTAGTAGTGTGAAGCAGGTCAGCATCACTGTGACGAGACCGGTAGTAATGTGAAGAAAGGTCAGCGTCACTGTGAAGAGAGCGATAGTAGTGTGAAGCAGGTCAGCATCACTGTGACGAGACCGGTAGTAATGTGAAGAAAGGTCAGCGTCACTGTGAAGAGAGCGATAGTAGTGTGAAGCAGTTCAGCATCACTGTGAAGAGACGGAGTGGGGAATGAAGAAGGTCAGCATCACTGTGAAGAGACGGAGAGGTGTATGAGGCAGATCAGCATCACTGTCAAGAGACAGTGAGTAGTGTGAAGCAGGTCAGTATCACTGTGATGAGTCAGGGAGTAGTATGAGGCCGCTCAGCGTCAATGTGAAGTAACAGGGAGGAGTGTGAAACAGGTCAGTATCGCTGTGAAGAGACAGAGAGGATTGTGAAGCAGGTCAGATCACATTGAAGAGATGGGGAGGAGGGTGAAGCAGGTCACCATCACTGTGAAGAGACGGAGAGGAGTATGAAGGAGATCAGCGTCACTGTGAAGAGACGTGGAGGAATGTGAAGCAGCTGAGATCACATTGAAGAGACGGGGAGGAGTGTGAAGCAGATCAGCATCACGATGTAGAGACGGAAAGGGGTATGAAGAAGGTCAGTATCACTGTGAAGAGACTGGGAGGAGAGTGAAGCAGGTCACGATCACTGTGAAGCAGTTCAGCGTCACTGAGAAGAGAGCGGTAGTAGTTTGAAGCAGGTCAGTGTCACTGTGAAGAGAGCGGTCGCAGTGTGAAGCAGGTCAGGATCACTGTGAAGATACAGGAAGGAGTGTGAAGCAGTTCAGTATCACTGTGAAGAGACAGAGAGGATTGTGAAGCATGTCAGGATCACTGTGAAGAGACGGGGAGGAGTATGATGCAGATTAGTGTCACAGTGAAGTGACAGAGAAGATTGTGAAGCAGGTCAGATCACATTGAAGAGATGGGGAGGAGTGTGAAGCAGGTCAGTGTCACTGTGAAGAGACTGGGATGAGTGTGAAACAGGTCAGCATCACTGTGAAGAGACCGGTAGTAGTGTGAAGAAGGTCAGTGTCACTGTGAAGAGAGTGGTAGTAGTGTGAAGAAAGGTCAGCTTCACTGTTAAGATCGCAGGAGGAGTGAGAAGCAGGACAGGATCACTGTGTAGAGACGGAGATGGGGATGAAGCAGGTCAGCGTCACTCTGAAGGGAGTGGTAGTAGTGTGAAGAAAGGTCAGCGTCACTGTGACGAAACAGGGTGGAGTGAGAAGCAGGTTAGGATCACTGTCAAGAGAACGGTAGTAGTGTGAAGCTGTTCGGCGTCACTGTGAAGAGAGCGGTAGTAGTGTGAATCAGGTCAGCGTCACTGTGAAGAGAGCGTTAGTAGTGTGAAGCAGGTCAGTGTCACTGTGAAGAGACCGGTAGTAGTGTGAAGCATTTCAGCGTCACTGTGAAGAGTGCGGTAGTAGTGTGAAGCAGGTCAGCATCACTGTGAATAGAGCAGTAGTAGAGTAAAGCAGGTCAGCATCACTGTGAAGACAGCGGTAGTAGTGTGAAGCAAGTCAGCGTCACTGTGAAGAGACTGGGAGGAGTGTGAAGCAGGTCAGTGTAACTGTGAAGAGAGCGGTCGTTGTGTGAAGCAGGTCAGGATCACTGTGAAGAGACTGGTAGGAGTGTCAAGCAGTTGAGCGTCACTGTGAAGAGACTGGGAGTGTGAAGCAGGTCAGCGTCACTGTGAAGAGACAGAGAGGATTGTGAAGCAGATCGGCATTACTGTGAAGAGACGGAGAGGAATATGAAGCTGGTCAGCATCACTGTGAAGAGATGGAGAGGGGGATGAAGCTGGTGAGCATCAGTGAATAGACTGGCATGAGTGTGAAGCAGGTCTGCATCACTGTGAAGAGAGCGGTAGTAGTGTGAAGAAAGGTCAGCGTCACTGTGAAGAGCGCGGGAGGAGTGAGAAGCAGTCAGGATCACTGTCAAGAGACCGGTAGTAGTGTGAAGCAGTTCAGTGTCACTGTGAAGAGAGCGGTGGTAGAGTGAAGCAGGTCAGCATCACTGTGAAGAGAGCAGTATTAGTGTGAAGCAGGTCAGCGTCACTGTGAAGAGAACGGTATTAGTGTGAAGCAGGTCAGCGTCACTGTGAAGAGAGTGGTAGTAGTGTGAAGCAGGTCAGGATCACTGTGAAGAGACAGGGAAGAGAGTGAAGCAGGTCAGTATCACTGTGATGAGTCTGGGAGGAGTATGAACCCGGTCAGCGTCAATGTGAAGAAACAGGGAGGAGTGTGAAACAGGTCAGTATCACTGTGAAGAGACGGAGAGGATTGTGCTGCTGCTCAGGATCACGGTGAAGAGACAGGGAGGAGTATGATGCAGATCAGCGTCAATGTGAAGAGACAGAGAGGATTGTAAAGCAGGTCAGATCACATTGAAGAGACGGGGAGGAGTGTGAAGCAGATCAGCATCACGATGTAGAGGCACAGAGGGGGATGAAGCAGGTCAGGATCACTGTGAAGCAGTTCATCGTCACTGAGAAGAGAGTGGTAGTACTTTGAAGCAGGTCAGTGTCACTGTGAAGAGAGCGGTCGTAGTGTGAAGCAGGTTAGCGTCCCTGTGAAGAGAGCGGTAGTAGTGTGAAGCAGGTCAGGATCACTGTGAAGAGAGCGGTAGTAGTGTGAAGCAGGTCAGGATCACTGTGAAGAGACAGGAAGGAGTGTGAAGCAGGTCAGGATCACTGTGAAGAGACAGGGAGGAGTGTGAAGCAGGTCAGTATCACTGTGAAGAGACGGAGAGGATTGTGATGCAGGTCAGGATCACTGTGAAGAGACGGGGAGGAGTATAATGAAGATCAGCATCACAGTGATGAGACAGAGAGGATTGTGAAGCAGGTCAGATCACATTGAAGAGATGGGGAGGATTGTGAAGCAGGTCAGAATCACTGTGAAGAGACGGAGATGAGTATGAAGCAGATCAGCATCTCTGTCAAGTGAAGGGGAGGAATGTGAAGCAGGTCAGATCACATTGAAGAGACGGGGAGGAGTATGAAACAGATCAGCATCACTGTGTAGAGACAGAGAGCAGTATAAAACAGGTCAGCATTATTTTGAAGAGACGGAGAGGGGGTTGAAGCAGGTCAGCATCACTGTGAAGAGACTGAAATGAGTGTCAAGCAGGGCAGCATCACCGTGAAGAGACTGGGATGAGTGTGAAGCAGGTCAGCATCACTGTGAAGAGACGGAGAGGTGTATGAGACAGATCAGCATCACTGTGAAGAGACGGGGAGGAGTGTGAAGCAAATCAGCATCACTGTGAAGTGACTGGGAGGAGTGTGAAGCAAGTCAGCATCACTGTGAAGATACCGGGAGTAGTGTGAAGCAGATCAGCGTCACTGAGAAGAGAGTGGTAGTAGTGTGAAGAAAGGTCAGTGTCACTGTGAAGAGCGCGGGAGCAGTGAGAAGCAGGACAGGATCACTGTGTAGAGTTGGAGAGAGGGATGAAGCAGGTCTGCATCACTGTGAAGAGAGCGGTAGTAGTGTGAAAAAAGGTCAGCGTCACTGTGAAGAGCACGGGAGGAGTGAGAAGCAGGTCAGGATCACTGTCAAGAGACCGGTAGTAGTGTGAAGCAGTTCAGTGTCACTGTGAAGAGAGCGTTGGTAGGGTGAAGCAGGTCAGGATCACTGTGAAGAGACAGGGAGGAGTGTGAAGCAGGTCAGTATCACTGTGAAGCGATGGGGAGGAGTGTGAAGCAGGTCAGCATCACTGTGAAGAGAGAGGTAGTAGTGTGAAGAAAGGTCAGCGTCACTGTGAAGAGAGCGGTAGTACTGTGAAGCAGGTCAGTGTCACTGTGAAGAGAGCGGTAGTAGTGTGAAGCAGGTCAGCGTCGCTGTGAAGAGAGCGGTAGTAGTGTGAAGCAGGTCAGCGTCACTGTGAAGAGAGCGGTAGTAGTGTGAAGCAGGTCAGCGTCGCTGTGAAGAGAGCGGTAGTAGCGTGAAGCAGGTCTGTGTCACTGTGACGAGAGCGGTAGTAGTGTGAAGCAGGTCAGGATCACTGTGAAGAGACAGGGAGGAGTGTGAAGAAAGGTCAGCGGCACTGTGAAGAGAGTGGTAGTAATATGAAGCAGGTCAGCATCACTGTGAAGAGAACGGGAAGAGTGAGAAGCAGTTCAGCATCACTGTGAAGAGACGGAGTGGGGAATGAAGCAGGTCAGCATCACTGTGAAGAGACGGAGAGGTGTATGAGGCAGATCAGCATCACTGTCAAGAGACTGGGAGGAGTGTGAAGCAGATCAGCATCACTGTGAAGCGATGGGGAGGAGTGTGAAGCAGTTCAGCATCACTGTGAAGTGAGAGGTAGTAGTGTGAAGAAAGGTCAGCGTCACTGTGAAGAGCGCGGGAGCAGTGAGAAGCAGGACAGGATCACTGTGTAGAGATGGAGAGGGGGATGAAGCAGGTCTGCATCACTGTGAAGAGAGTGGTAGTAGTGTGAAGAAAGGTCAGCGTCACTGTGAAGAGCACGGGAGGAGTGAGAAGCAAGTCAGGATCACTGTCAAGAGACTGGTAGTAGTGTGAGGCAGTTCATTGTCACTGTGAAGAGAGCGGTGGTAGAGTGAAGCAGGTCAGCGTCACTGTGAAGAGAGCGGTATTAGTGTGAAGCAGGTCAGCATCACTGTGAAGATAGCAGTAGTAGTGTGAAGCAGGTCAGCGTCACTGTGAAGAGAGCGGTAGTAGTGTGAAGCAGGTCTGTGTCATTGTGAAGAGAGCGGTAGTAGTGTGAAGCAGGTCAGGATCACTGTGAAGAGACAGGGAGGAGTGTGAAGCAGGTCAGTATCACTGTGATGAGTCTGGGAGGAGTATGAAGCCGGTCAGCGTCAATTCGAAGAAACAGGGAGCAGTGTGAAACAGGTCAGTATCACTGTGAAGAGACGGAGAGAATTGTGAAGCAGGTCAGGATCACTGTGAAGAGACGGAGAGAATTATGAAGCAGATCAGCATCACTGTTTAGACACGGAGAGGAGTATGAAGCAGAACAGCATCTCTGTGAAGAGACTGTTGAGGAGTGCGAAGCAGTTCTGGATCACTGTGAAGAGACCAGTACAAGTGTGAAGCAGGTCAGCGTCACTGTGAAGAGAGCGGTAGTAGTGCGAAGCATGTCAGCATTACTGTGAAGAGAGCAGTAGTAGTGTGAAGCAGGTCAGCATCACTGTGAAGAGAGTGGTAGTAGTGTGAAGCAGGTCAGCATCACTGTAAAGACAGCGGTAGTAGTGTGAAGCAGGTCAGCGTCACTGTGAAGAGACTGGGAGGAGTGTGAAGCAGGTCAGTGTAACTGTGAAGAGAGCAGTCGTAGTGTGGAGCAGGTCAGGATCACTGTGAAGAGGTTGGAAGGACTATGAAGCAGTTGAGCATCACTGTGAAGAGACTGGGAGGAGTATGAAGCAGGTCAGTATCACTGTGAAGCGATGGGGAGGAGTGTGAAGCAGGTCAGTATCACTGTGAAGAGACGGAGTGGGGAATGAAGCAGGTCAGCATCACTGTGAAGAGACGGAGAGGTGTATGAGGCAGATCAGCATCACTGTCAAGAGACTGGGAGGAGTGTGAAGCAGATCAGCATCACTGTGAAGCGATGGGGAGGAGTGTGAAGCAGTTCAGCATCACTGTGAAGAGAGAGGTAGTAGTGTGAAGAAAGGTCAGCGTCACTGTGAAGAGCGCGGGAGCAGTGAGATGCATGACAGGATCACTGTGTAGAGATGGAGAGGGGGATGAAGCAGGTCTGCATCACTGTGAAGAGAGTGGTAGTAGTGTGAAGAAAGGTCAGCGTCACTGTGAAGAGCACGGGAGGAGTGAGAAGCAAGTCAGGATCACTGTCAAGAGACTGGTAGTAGTGTGAGGCAGTTCATTGTCACTGTGAAGAGAGCGGTGGTAGAGTGAAGCAGGTCAGCGTCACTGTGAAGAGAGCGGTATTAGTGTGAAGCAGGTCAGCATCACTGTGAAGATAGCAGTAGTAGTGTGAAGCAGGTCAGCGTCACTGTGAAGAGAGCGGTAGTAGTGTGAAGCAGGTCTGTGTCATTGTGAAGAGAGCGGTAGTAGTGTGAAGCAGGTCAGGATCACTGTGAAGAGACAGGGAGGAGTGTGAAGCAGGTCAGTATCACTGTGATGAGTCTGGGAGGAGTATGAAGCCGGTCAGCGTCAATGCGAAGAAACAGGGAGCAGTGTGAAACAGGTCAGTATCACTGTGAAGAGACGGAGAGAATTGTGAAGCAGGTCAGGATCACTGTGAAGAGACGGAGAGAATTATGAAGCAGATCAGCATCACTGTTTAGACACGGAGAGGAGTATGAAGCAGAACAGCATCTCTGTGAAGAGACTGTTGAGGAGTGCGAAGCAGTTCTGGATCACTGTGAAGAGACCAGTACAAGTGTGAAGCAGGTCAGCGTCACTGTGAAGAGAGCGGTAGTAGTGCGAAGCATGTCAGCATTACTGTGAAGAGAGCAGTAGTAGTGTGAAGCAGGTCAGCGTCACTGTGAAGAGACTGGGAGGAGTGTGAAGCAGGTCAGTGTAACTGTGAAGAGAGCAGTCGTAGTGTGGAGCAGGTCAGGATCACTGTGAAGAGGTTGGAAGGACTATGAAGCAGTTGAGCATCACTGTGAAGAGACTGGGAGGAGTATGAAGCAGGTCAGCGTCACTGTGAAGAGAAAGAGAGGATTGTGAAGCAAATCAGCATCACTTTGAAGAGACGGAGAGGAATATGAAGCAGGTCAGCATCACTTTGAAGAGATGGAGAGGAGTATGAAGCAGATCAGCATCACTGTGAAGAGATGGAGAGGGGGATGAAGCTGGTGAGCATCACTGAATAGACTGGAATGATTGTGAAGCAGCTCAGCTTCACTGTGAAGAGACCGGTAGTAGTGTGAAGAAAGGTCAGCGTCACTGTGAAGAGAGCGGTAGTAGTGTGAAGCAGGTCAGCATCACTGTGACGAGACCGGTAGTAATGTGAAGAAAGGTCAGCGTCACTGTGAAGAGAGCGATAGTAGTGTGAAGCAGGTCAGCATCACTGTGACGAGACCGGTAGTAATGTGAAGAAAGGTCAGCGTCACTGTGAAGAGAGCGATAGTAGTGTGAAGCAGTTCAGCATCACTGTGAAGAGACGGAGTGGGGAATGAAGAAGGTCAGCATCACTGTGAAGAGACGGAGAGGTGTATGAGGCAGATCAGCATCACTGTCAAGAGACAGTGAGTAGTGTGAAGCAGGTCAGTATCACTGTGATGAGTCAGGGAGTAGTATGAGGCCGCTCAGCGTCAATGTGAAGTAACAGGGAGGAGTGTGAAACAGGTCAGTATCGCTGTGAAGAGACAGAGAGGATTGTGAAGCAGGTCAGATCACATTGAAGAGATGGGGAGGAGGGTGAAGCAGGTCACCATCACTGTGAAGAGACGGAGAGGAGTATGAAGGAGATCAGCGTCACTGTGAAGAGACGTGGAGGAATGTGAAGCAGCTGAGATCACATTGAAGAGACGGGGAGGAGTGTGAAGCAGATCAGCATCACGATGTAGAGACGGAAAGGGGTATGAAGAAGGTCAGTATCACTGTGAAGAGACTGGGAGGAGAGTGAAGCAGGTCACGATCACTGTGAAGCAGTTCAGCGTCACTGAGAAGAGAGCGGTAGTAGTTTGAAGCAGGTCAGTGTCACTGTGAAGAGAGCGGTCGCAGTGTGAAGCAGGTCAGGATCACTGTGAAGATACAGGAAGGAGTGTGAAGCAGTTCAGTATCACTGTGAAGAGACAGAGAGGATTGTGAAGCATGTCAGGATCACTGTGAAGAGACGGGGAGGAGTATGATGCAGATTAGTGTCACAGTGAAGTGACAGAGAAGATTGTGAAGCAGGTCAGATCACATTGAAGAGATGGGGAGGAGTGTGAAGCAGGTCAGTGTCACTGTGAAGAGACTGGGATGAGTGTGAAGCAGGTCAGCATCACTGTGAAGAGACCGGTAGTAGTGTGAAGAAGGTCAGTGTCACTGTGAAGAGAGTGGTAGTAGTGTGAAGAAAGGTCAGCTTCACTGTTAAGATCGCAGGAGGAGTGAGAAGCAGGACAGGATCACTGTGTAGAGACGGAGATGGGGATGAAGCAGGTCAGCGTCACTCTGAAGGGAGTGGTAGTAGTGTGAAGAAAGGTCAGCGTCACTGTGACGAAACAGGGTGGAGTGAGAAGCAGGTTAGGATCACTGTCAAGAGAACGGTAGTAGTGTGAAGCTGTTCGGCGTCACTGTGAAGAGAGCGGTAGTAGTGTGAATCAGGTCAGCGTCACTGTGAAGAGAGCGTTAGTAGTGTGAAGCAGGTCAGTGTCACTGTGAAGAGACCGGTAGTAGTGTGAAGCATTTCAGCGTCACTGTGAAGAGTGCGGTAGTAGTGTGAAGCAGGTCAGCATCACTGTGAATAGAGCAGTAGTAGAGTAAAGCAGGTCAGCATCACTGTGAAGACAGCGGTAGTAGTGTGAAGCAGGTCAGCGTCACTGTGAAGAGACTGGGAGGAGTGTGAAGCAGGTCAGTGTAACTGTGAAGAGAGCGGTCGTTGTGTGAAGCAGGTCAGGATCACTGTGAAGAGACTGGTAGGAGTGTCAAGCAGTTGAGCGTCACTGTGAAGAGACTGGGAGTGTGAAGCAGGTCAGCGTCACTGTGAAGAGACAGAGAGGATTGTGAAGCAGATCGGCATTACTGTGAAGAGACGGAGAGGAATATGAAGCTGGTCAGCATCACTGTGAAGAGATGGAGAGGGGGATGAAGCTGGTGAGCATCAGTGAATAGACTGGCATGAGTGTGAAGCAGGTCTGCATCACTGTGAAGAGAGCGGTAGTAGTGTGAAGAAAGGTCAGCGTCACTGTGAAGAGCGCGGGAGGAGTGAGAAGCAGTCAGGATCACTGTCAAGAGACCGGTAGTAGTGTGAAGCAGTTCAGTGTCACTGTGAAGAGAGCGGTGGTAGAGTGAAGCAGGTCAGCATCACTGTGAAGAGAGCAGTATTAGTGTGAAGCAGGTCAGCGTCACTGTGAAGAGAACGGTATTAGTGTGAAGCAGGTCAGCGTCACTGTGAAGAGAGTGGTAGTAGTGTGAAGCAGGTCAGGATCACTGTGAAGAGACAGGGAAGAGAGTGAAGCAGGTCAGTATCACTGTGATGAGTCTGGGAGGAGTATGAACCCGGTCAGCGTCAATGTGAAGAAACAGGGAGGAGTGTGAAACAGGTCAGTATCACTGTGAAGAGACGGAGAGGATTGTGCTGCTGCTCAGGATCACGGTGAAGAGACAGGGAGGAGTATGATGCAGATCAGCGTCAATGTGAAGAGACAGAGAGGATTGTGAAGCAGGTCAGATCACATTGAAGAGACGGGGAGGAGTGTGAAGCAGATCAGCATCACGATGTAGAGGCACAGAGGGGGATGAAGCAGGTCAGGATCACTGTGAAGCAGTTCATCGTCACTGAGAAGAGAGTGGTAGTACTTTGAAGCAGGTCAGTGTCACTGTGAAGAGAGCGGTCGTAGTGTGAAGCAGGTTAGCGTCCCTGTGAAGAGAGCGGTAGTAGTGTGAAGAAAGGTCAGTGTCACTGTGAAGAGCGCGGGAGCAGTGAGAAGCAGGACAGGATCACTGTGTAGAGTTGGAGAGGGGGATGAAGCAGGTCTGCATCACTGTGAAGAGAGCGGTAGTAGTGTGAAGAAAGGTCAGCGTCACTGTGAAGAGCACGGGAGGAGTGAGAAGCAGGTCAGGATCACTGTCAAGAGACCGGTAGTAGTGTGAAGCAGTTCAGTGTCACTGTGAAGAGAGCGTTGGTAGGGTGAAGCAGGACAGCGTCACTGTGAAGAGTGCGGTATTCGTGTGAAGAAGGACAGCGTCACTGTGAAGAGAGCGGTATTAGTGTGAAGCAGGTCAGCATCGCTGTGAAGAGAGCGGTAGTAGTGTGAAGCAGGTCAGCATCGCTGTGAAGAGAGCGGTAGTAGTATGAAGCAGGTTTGTGTCACTGTGAAGAGAGCGGTCGCAGTGTGAAGCAGGTCAGGATCACTGTGAAGAGACAGGGAGGAGTGTGAAGCAGGTCAGTATCACTGTGATGAGTCTGGGAGGAGTATGAAGCCGGTCAGCGTCAATGTGAAGAAACAGGGAGGAGTGTGAAACAGGTCAGTATCACTGTGAAGAGACGGAGAGGATTGTGATGCAGGTCAGGATCACTGTGAAGAGACGGGGAGGTTTATGCTGCAGATCAGGTTCAATGTGAAGAGACAGAGAGGATTGTGAAGCAGGTCAGATCACATTGAAGAGGTGGGGAGGAGGGTGAAGCAGGTTAGCATCACTGTGAAGAGACGGAGAGGTGTATGAGGCAGATCAGCATCACTGTGAAGAGACGGGGAGGAGTGTGAAGCAGATCAGTTTCACTGTGTAGTGACTGGGAGGAGTGTGAAGCAGGTCAGCATCACTGTGAAGATACCGGGAGTAGTGTGAAGCAGATCAGCGTCACTGTGAAGAGAGTGGTAGTAGTGTGAAGAAAGGTCAGTGTCACTGTGAAGAGCGCGGGAGCAGTGAGAAGCAGGACAGGATCACTGTGTAGAGTTGGAGAGGGGGAGGAATCAGGTCTGCATCACTGTGAAGAGAGCGGTAGTAGTGTGAAGAAAGTTCAGCCTCACTGTGAAGAGCGCCGGAGGAGTGAGAAGCAGGTCAGGATCACTGTCAAGAGACCGTTAGTAGTGTAAAGCAGTTCAGTGTCACTGTGAAGAGAGCGGTGGTAGAGTGAAGCTGGTCAGCGTCAGTGTGAAGAGAGCAGTATTAGCGTGAAGCAGGTCAGCATCACTGTGAAGAGAGCGGTAGTAGTGTGAAGCAGGTCAGCGTCACTGTGAAGAGACTGGGAGGAGTATGAAGCAGGTCAGTGTAACTGTGAAGAGAGCAGTTGTAGTGTGAAACAGGTCAGGATCACTTTGAAGAGACTGGAAGGAGTGTGAAGCAGTTGAGCGTCACTGTGAAGAAACTGGGAGGAGTGTGAAGCAGGTCAGCGTCACTGTGAAGAGACAGAGAGGATTGTGAAGCAGATCAGCATCACAGTGAAGAGACGGAGAGGAATATGAATCAGGTCAACATCACTTTGAAGAGATGGTGAGGAGTATGAAGCAGGTCAGTATTACTGTGAAGAGACGGAGAGGATTGTGAAGCAGGTCAGGATCACTGCGAAGAGACGGGGAGGAGTATTATGAAGATCAGCGTCACAGTGAAGAGACAGAGAGGATTGTGAAGCAGGTCAGAATCAGTGTCAAGAGACGGAGAGGAGTATGAAGCAGATCAGCGTCTCTGTGAAGTGACGTGGAGGAGTGTGAAGCAGATCAGCATCACTGTGTAGAGACGGAGAGGAGTATAAAACAGGTCAGCATCATTGTGAAGAGACGGAGAGGGGGATGAAGCAGGTCAGCATCACTGTGAAGAGACTGAAATGAGTGTGAAGCAGGGCATCATCACTGTGAAGAGACTGGGATGAGTGTGAAGCAGGTCAGCATCACTGTGAAGAGACGGAGAGGTGTATGAGGCAGATCAGCATCACTGTGAAGAGACTGGGAGGAGTGTGAAGCAGATCAGCATCACTGTGAAGATACCGGGAGTAGTGTGAAGCAGGTCAGCGTCACTGTGAAGAGCGCGGGAGCAGTGAGAAGCAGGACAGGATCATGTGTAGAGATGGAGAGCGGGATGAAGCAGGTCTGCATCACTGTGAAGAGAGCGGTAGTAGTGTGAAGAAAGGTCAGCGTGACTGTGAAGAGCGCGGGAGGAGTGAGAAGCAGGTCAGGATCACTGTCAAGAGACCGGTAGTAGTGTGAAGCAGTTCAGTGTCACTGTGAAGAGAGCGGTGGTAGAGTGAAGCAGGACAGCGTCACTGTGAAGAGAGCGGTATTCGTGTGAAGAAGGACAGCGTCACTGTGAAGAGAGCGGTAGTAGTGTGAAGCAGGTCAGCGTCACTGTGAAGAGAGCGGTAGTAGTGTGAAGCAGGTCAGGATCACTGTGAAGAGAGCGGTAGTAGTGTGAAGCAGGTCAGGATCACTGTGAAGAGACAGGGAGGAGTGTGAAGAAAGGTCAGCGTCACTGTGAAGA
This sequence comes from Carcharodon carcharias, assembly GCF_017639515.1. Taxonomy (NCBI): domain Eukaryota; kingdom Metazoa; phylum Chordata; class Chondrichthyes; order Lamniformes; family Lamnidae; genus Carcharodon; species Carcharodon carcharias. Next base: position 69,465,455 of record NC_054478.1, on the reverse strand, counting down.
GAGTGGTAGTAATATGAAGCAAGTCAGCATCACTGTGAAGAGAACGGGAGGAGTGAGAAGCAGTTCAGCATCACTGTGAAGAGACGGAGTGGGGAATGAAGCAGGTCAGCATCACTGTGAAGAGACGGAGAGGTGTATGAGGCAGATCAGCATCACTGTCAAGAGACTGGGAGGAGTATGAAGCAGATCAGCATCACTGTGAAGAAACAGAGGAGGGGGATGAAGCAGGTCAGCATCACTGTGAAGAGACTGGGATGGGTGTTAAGCATGTCAGCATCACTGTAAAGAGAGAGGTAGTAGTGTGAAGAAAGGTCAGCGTCACTGTGAAGAGCGCGGGAGCAGTGAGAAGCAGGACAGGATCACTGTGTAGAGATGGAGAGGGGGATGAAGCAGGTCTGCATCACTGTGAAGAGAGTGGTAGTAGTGTGAAGCAGGTCTGTGTCACTGTGAAGAGAGCGGTAGTAGTGTGAAGCAGTCAGGATCACTGTGAAGAGACAGGGAGGAGTGTGAAGCAGGTCAGTATCACTGTGATAAGTCTGGGAGGAGTATGAAGCCGGTCAGCGTCAATGTGAAGAAACAGGGAGGAGTGTGAAACAGGTCAGTATCACTGTGAAGAGACGGAGAGGATTGTGATGCAGTTCAGGATCACTGTGAAGAGACGGGGAGGTTTATGCTGCAGATCAGGTTCAATGTGAAGAGACAGAGAGGATTGTGAAGCAGGTCAGATCACATTGAAGAGGTGGGGAGGAGGGTGAAGCAGGTTAGCATCACTGTGAAGAGACGGAGAGGTGTATGAGGCAGATCAGCATCACTATGAAGAGACGGGGAGGAGTGTGAAGCAGATCAGTTTCACTGTGTAGTGACTGGGAGGAGTGTGAAGCAGGTCAGCATCACTGTGAAGATACCGGGAGTAGTGTGAAGCAGATCAGCGTCACTGTGAAGAGAGTGGTAGTAGTGTGAAGAAAGGTCAGTGTCACTGTGAAGAGCGCGGGAGCAGTGAGAAGCAGGACAGGATCACTGTGTAGAGTTGGAGAGGGGGAGGAATCAGGTCTGCATCACTGTGAAGAGAGCGGTAGTAGTGTGAAGAAAGTTCAGCCTCACTGTGAAGAGCGCCGGTGGAGTGAGAAGCAGGTCTGGATCACTGTCAAGAGACCGTTAGTAGTGTAAAGCAGTTCAGTGTCACTGTGAAGAGAGCGGTGGTAGAGTGAAGCTGGTCAGCGTCAGTGTGAAGAGAGCAGTATTAGCATGAAGCAGGTCAGCATCACTGTGAAGAGAGCGGTAGTAGTGTGAAGCAGGTATGCATCACTGTGAAGACAGCGGTAGTAGTGTGAAGCAGGTCAGCGTCACTGTGAAGAGACTGGGAGGAGTATGAAGCAGGTCAGTGTAACTGTGAAGAGAGCAGTTGTAGTGTGAAACAGGTCAGGATCACTGTGAAGAGACTGGAAGGAGTGTGAAGCAGTTGAGCGTCACTGTGAAGAAACTGGGAGGAGTGTGAAGCAGGTCAGCGTCACTGTGAAGAGACGGAGAGGAATATGAATCAGGTCAACATCACTTTGAAGAGATGGTGAGGAGTAGGAAGCAGGTCAGTATTACTGTGAAGAGACGGAGAGGATTGTGAAGCAGGTCAGGATCACTGCGAAGAGACGGGGAGGAGTGTGATGAAGATCAGCGTCACAGTGAAGAGACAGAGAGGATTGTGAAGCAGGTCAGAATCAGTGTCAAGAGACGGAGAGGAGTATGAAGCAGATCAGCGTCTCTGTGAAGTGACGTGGAGGAGTGTGAAGCAGATCAGCATCACTGTGTAGAGACGGAGAGGAGTATAAAACAGGTCAGCATCATTGTGAAGAGATGGAGAGGGGGATGAAGCAGGTCAGCATCACTGTGAAGAGACTGAAATGAGTGTGAAGCAGGGCATCATCACTGTGAAGAGACTGGGATGAGTGTGAAGCAGGTCAGCATCACTGTGAAGAGACGGAGAGGTGTATGAGGCAGATCAGCATCACTGTGAAGATACCGGGAGTAGTGTGAAGCAGGTCAGCGTCACTGTGAAGAGCGCGGGAGCAGTGAGAAGCAGGACAGGATCATGTGTAGAGATGGAGAGCGGGATGAAGCAGGTCTGCATCACTGTGAAGAGAGCGGTATTAGTGTGAAGAAAGGTCAGCGTGACTGTGAAGAGCGCGGGAGGAGTGAGAAGCAGGTCAGGATCACTGTCAAGAGACCGGTAGTAGTGTGAAGCAGTACAGTGTCACTGTGAAGAGAGCGGTGGTAGAGTGAAGCAGGACAGCGTCACTGTGAAGAGAGCGGTATTCGTGTGAAGAAGGACAGCGTCACTGTGAAGAGAGCGGTAGTAGTGTGAAGCAGATCAGCGTCACTGTGAAGAGAGCGGTAGTAGTGTGAAGCAGGTGAGCATCGCTGTGAAGAGAGCGGTAGTAGCGTGAAGCCGGTCTGTGTCACTGTGACGAGAGCGGTAATAGTGTGAAGCAGGTCAGGATCACTGTGAAGAGACAGTGAGGAGTGTGAAGAAAGGTCAGCGTCACTGTGAAGAGAGTGTTAGTAATATGAAGCAGGTCAGCATCACTGTGAAGAGAACGGGAAGAGTGAGAAGCAGTTCAGCATCACTGTGAAGAGACGCAGTGGGGAATGAAGCAGGTCAGCATCACTGTGAAGAGACGGAGAGGTGTATGAGGCAGATCAGCATCACTGTCAAGAGACTGGGAGGAGTGTGAAGCAGATCAGCATCACTGTGAAGCGATGGGGAGGAGTGTGAAGCAGGTCAGCATCACTGTGAAGAGAGAGGTAGTAGTGTGAAGAAAGGTCAACGTCACTGTGAAGAGCGCGGGAGCAGTGAGAAGCAGGACAGGATCACTGTGTAGAGATGGAGAGGGGGATGAAGCAGGTCTGCATCACTGTGAAGAGAGTGGTAGTCGTGTGAAGCAGGTCTGTGTCACTGTGAAGAGAGCGGTAGTAGTGTGAAGCAGTCAGGATCACTGTGAAGAGACAGGGAGGAGTGTGAAGCAGGTCAGTATCACTGTGATGAGTCTGGGAGGAGTATGAAGCCGGTCAGCGTCAATGTGAAGAAACAATGAGGAGTGTGAAACAGATCAGTAACACTGTGAAGAGACAGAGAGGATTGTGATGCAGGTCAGGATCACTGTGAAGAGACGGGGAGGTTTATGCTGCAGATCAGGGTCAATGTGAAGAGACAGAGAGGATTGTGAAGCAGTTCAGATCATATTGAAGAGATGGGGAGGAGGGTGAAGCAGGTCACCATCACTGTGAAGCGACGGAGAGGGGTATGAAGCAGATCAGCGTCACTGTGAAGAGACGAGGAGGAATGTAAAGCAGGTCAGATATCATTGAAGAAACGGGGAGGAGTGTGAAGCAGATCAGCATCACGATGTAGAGACGGAGAGGGGTATGAAGAAGGTCAGCATCACTGTGAAGAGACTGGGAGGAGTGTGAAGCAGGTCAGGATCACTGTGAAGCAGTTCATCGTCACTGAGAAGAGAGCGGTAGTATTTTGAAGCAGGTCAGTGTCACTGTGAAGAGAGCGGTAGTAGTGTGAAGCAGTTCAGGATCACTGTGAAGAGACAGGAAGGAGTGTGAAGCAGGTCAGTATCACTGTGAAGAGACTGAGAGGTTTATGATGCAGGTCAGGATCACTGTGAAGAGACGGGGAGGAGTATGATGAAGATCAGCGTCACAGTGAAGAGACAAAGAGGATTGTGAAGCAGGTCAGATCAGATTGATGAGATGGGGAGGAGTATGAAGCTGGTCAGAATCACTGTGAAGAGACGGAGAGGAGTATGAAGCAGATCAGCGTCTCTGTGAAGTGACGTGGCGGAGTGTGAAGCCGGTCAGATCACATTAAAGAGAAGGGGAGGAGTATGAAACAGATCAGTATCACTGTGAAGAGACGGAGAGCAGTATAAAACAAGTCAGCATCATTGTGAAGAGACGGAGAGGGGGATGAAGCAGATCAGCATCACTGTGAAGAGACTGAAATGAGTGTGAAGCAGGGCAGCATCACTGTGAAGAGAATGGGATGAGTGTGAAGCAGGTCAGCATCACTGTGAAGAGACGGAGAGGTGTAAGAGGCAGATCAGCATCACTGTGAAGAGACCGGTAGTAGTGTGAAGCAGATCAGCATCACTGTGAAGATACCGGGAGTAGTGTGAAGCAGGTCAGCGTCACTGTGAAGAGAGTGGTAGTAGTGTGAAGAAAGGTCAGCATCACTGTGAAGAGCGCGGGAGCAGTGAGACGCAGGACAGGATCATTGTGTAGAGATGGAGAGGGGGATCAAGCAGGTCTACATCACTGTGAAGAGAGCGGTAGTAGTGTGATGAAAGTTCAGCGTCACTGTGAAGACTGCGGGAGGAGTGAGAAGCAGGTCAGGATCACTGTCAAGACACCGGTAATAGTGTGAAGCAGTTCAGGGTCACTGTGAAGAGAGCGGTGGTAGAGTGAAGCAGGTCAGCGTCACTGTGAAGAGAGCGGTATTAGTGTGAAGAAGGACAGCGTCGCTGTGAAGAGAGCGGTAGTAGTGTGAAGCAGGTCTGTGTCACTGTGAAGAGAGCGGTAGTAGTGTGAAGCAGGTCAGGATCACTGTGAAGAGACAGGGAGGAGTGTGAAACATGTCAGTATCACTGTGATGAGTCTGGGAGGAGTTTGAAGCCGGTCAGCGTCAATGTGAAGAAACAATGAGGAATGTGAAACAGATCAGTAACACTGTGAAGAGACGGAGAGGATTGTGATGCAGGTCTGCATCTGTGTGAGGAGACGGAGAGGAGTTTGAAGCACATCAGCGTCACTGTGAAGAGACGTGGAGGAATGTGAAGCAGGTCAGATCACATTGAAGAGACTGGGAGGAGTGTGAAGCAGATCAGCATCACGATGTAGAGACGGAGAGGGCGATGAAGAAGGTCAGCATCACTGTGAAGAGACTGTGAGGAGTGTGAAGCATGTCAGGATCACTGTGAAGCAGTTCAGCATCACTGAGAAGAGAGCGGTAGTAGTTTGAAGCAGTTCAGCATCACTGAGAAGAGAGCGGTAGTAGTTTGAAGCAGTTCAGTGTCACTGTGAAGAGAGCGGTAGTAGTGTGAAGCAGGTCAGCGTCCCAATGAAGAGAGCGGTAGTAGTGTTAAGCAGGTCAGTGTCACTGTGAAGAGAGCGGTAATAGTGTGTTGCAGGTCAGGAATACTGTGAAGAGACAGTGAGGAGTGTGAAGCAGGTCAGTATCACTGTAAAGAGACGGAGAGGAGTATGAAGAAGATCAGCGTCTCTGTGAAGTGACGTGGAGGAGTGTGAAGCAGGTCAGATCACATTGAAGAGACGTGGAGGAGTATGAAACAGAGCAGCTTCACTGTGTAGAGACGGAGAGGAGTATAAAACAGGTCAGCATTTTGTGAAGAGACGGAGAGGGGGATGAAGCAGGTCAGCATCACTGTGAAGAGAATGAAATGAGTGTGAAGCAGGGCAGCATCGCTGTGAAGAGACGGGGAGGAGTGTGAAGCAGATCAGCATCACTGTGAAGCAGTTCAGCGTCACTGAGAAGAGAGCGGTAGTAGTTTGAAGCAGGTCAGTGTCACTGTGAAGAGAGCGGTAGTAGTGTGAAGCAGGTCAGCATCCCTGTGAAGAGAGCGGTAGTATGTGAAGCAGGTCAGTGTCACCGTGAAGAGAGCGGTAGTAGTGTGAAGCAGGTCAGCGTCCCTGTGAAGAGAGCGGTAGTAGTGTGAAGCAGTTCAGGATCACTGTGAAGAGACATGAAGGAGTGTGAAGCAGGTCAGTATCACTGTGAAGAGACGGAGACGATTGTGATGCAGGTCAGGATCACTGTGAAGAGACGGGGAGGAGTATGATGAAGATCAGCATCACAGTGAAGAGACAGAGAGGATTGTGAAGCAGGTCAGATCACATTGAAGAGATGGGGAGGAGTGTAAAGCAAGTCAGAATCACTGTCAAGAGACGGAGAGGAGTATGAAGCAGATCAGCGTCTCTGTGAAGTGACGTGGAGGAGTGTGAAGTAGGTCAGATAACATTGAAGAGACGGGGAGGAGTATGAAACAGATCAGCATCACTGTGTAGAGACGGAGAGGAGTATAAAACAGGTCAGCATCATTGTAAAGAGACGGAGAGGGGGATGTAGCAGGTCAGCATCACTGTGAAGAGACTGAAATGAGTTTGAAGCAGGGCAGCATCACTGTGAAGAGAATGGGATGAGTGTGAAGCAGGTCAGCATCACTGTGAAGAGACTGAGAGGTGTATGAGGCAGATCAACATAACTGTGAAGAGACGGGGAGGAGTGTGAAGCAGGTCTGCATCACTGTGAAGAGAGCGGTAGTAGTGTGAAGAATGTTCAGCGTCACTGTGAAGACCGGGGGAGGAGTGAGTAGCAGGTCAGTATCACTGTCAAGAGACCGGTAGTAGTGTGAAGCAGTTCAGTGTCACTGTGAAGAGAGCGGTGGTAGAGTGAAGCAGTTCAGCGTCACTGTGAAGAGAGCGGTATTAGTGTGAAGCAGGTCAGCATCACTGTGAAGAGAGCGGTAGTAGTGTGAAGCAGGTCTGTGTCACTGTGAAGAGAGCGGTAGTAGTGTGAATCAGGTCAGGATCACTGTGAAGAGACAGGGAGGAGTGTGAAACACGTCAGTATCACTGTGATGAGTCTGGGATGAGTTTGAAGCCGGTCAGCGTCAATGTGAAGAAACAATGAGGAGTGTGAAACAGATCAGTAACACTGTGAAGAGACGGAGAGGATTGTGATGCAGGTCAGGATCACTGTGAAGAGACGGGGAGGTGTATGATGCAGATCAGCGTCAATGTGAAGAGACAGAGAGGATTGTGAAGCAGGTCAGGATCACTGTGAAGTGACAGGGAGGAGAGTGAAGCAGGTCAGTATCACTGTATTGAGTCTGGGAGGAGTATGAAGCCGGTCTGCGTCAATGTGAAGAAACAGGGAGGAGTGTGAAACAGGTCAGTATCACTGTGTAGAGATGGAGAGGATTCTGATGCAGGTCAGCGTCACTGTGAAGAAACGGGGAGAAGTATGATGCAGATCAGCCTCAATGTGAAGAGACAGAGAGGATTGTGATGCAGGTCAGCGTCACTGTGAAGAGACGGAGAGGATTGTGAAGCAGGTCAGATCACATTGAAGAGATGGGGAGGAGGGTGAATCAGGTCAGCATCACTATGAAGAGACAGAGAGGAGTAAGAAGCAGATCAGCGTCACTGTGAAGAGACGTGGAGGAATGTGAAGCATGTCAGATCACAGTGAAGGGACGGGGAGGAGTGTGAAGCAGAACAGCATCACGATGTAGAGACGGAGATGGGGATGAAGAAGGTCAGCATCACTGTGAAGAGACTGGGAGGAGTGTGAAGCAGGTCAGGATCACTGTGAAGCAGTTCAGCGTCACTGTGAAGAGAGCGGTAGTAGTATGAAGCAGGTCATTGTCACTGTGAAGAGAGCGGTAGTAGTTTGAAGCAAGTCAGTGTCACTGTGAAGAGAGCAGTAGTAGTGTGAATCAGGTCAGCGTCCCTGTGAAGAGAGCGGTAGTAGTGTGAAGCAGGTCAGGATCACTGTGAAGAGACAGAGAGGATTGTGAAGCAGGTCAGATCACATTGAAGAGATGGGGAGGAGTGTGAAGCAGGTCAGAATCACTGTGAAGAGACGGAGAGGTGTATGAGGCAGATCAGCATCACTGTGAAGAGACGGGGAGGAGTGTGAAGCAAATCAGCATCACTGTGAAGTGACTGGGAGGAGTGTGAAGCAAGTCAGCATCACTGTGAAGATACCGGGAGTAGTGTGAAGCAGATCAGCGTCACTGTGAAGAGAGTGGTAGTAGTGTGAAGAAAGGTCAGTGTCACTGTGAAGAGCGCGGGAGCAGTGAGAAGCAGGACAGGATCACTGTGTAGAGTTGGAGAGGGGGATGAAGCAGGTCTGCATCACTGTGAAGAGAGCGGTAGTAGTGTGAAGAAAGGTCAGCGTCACTGTGAAGAGCACGGGAGGAGTGAGAAGCAGGTCAGGATCACTGTCAAGAGACCGGTAGTAGTGTGAAGCAGTTCAGTGTCACTGTGAAGAGAGCGTTGGTAGGGTGAAGCAGGACAGCGTCACTGTGAAGAGTGCGGTATTCGTGTGAAGAAGGACAGCGTCACTGTGAAGAGAGCGGTATTAGTGTGAAGCAGGTCAGCATCGCTGTGAAGAGAGCGGTAGTAGTGTGAAGCAGGTCAGCATCGCTGTGAAGAGAGCGGTAGTAGTATGAAGCAGGTTTGTGTCACTGTGAAGAGAGCGGTAGTAGTGTGAAGCAGGTCAGGATCGCTGTGAAGAGACAGGGAGGAGTGTGAAGCAGGTCAGTATCACTGTGATGAGTCTGGGAGGAGTATGAAGCCGGTCAGCGTCAATGTGAAGAAACAGGGAGGAGTGTGAAACAGGTCAGTATCACTGTGAAGAGACGGAGAGGATTGTGATGCAGGTCAGGATCACTGTGAAGAGACGGGGAGGTTTATGCTGCAGATCAGGTTCAATGTGAAGAGACAGAGAGGATTGTGAAGCAGGTCAGATCACATTGAAGAGGTGGGGAGGAGGGTGAAGCAGGTTAGCATCACTGTGAAGAGACGGAGAGGTGTATGAGGCAGATCAGCATCACTGTGAAGAGACGGGGAGGAGTGTGAAGCAGATCAGTTTCACTGTGTAGTGACTGGGAGGAGTGTGAAGCAGGTCAGCATCACTGTGAAGATACCGGGAGTAGTGTGAAGCAGATCAGCGTCACTGTGAAGAGAGTGGTAGTAGTGTGAAGAAAGGTCAGTGTCACTGTGAAGAGCGCGGGAGCAGTGAGAAGCAGGACAGGATCACTGTGTAGAGTTGGAGAGGGGGAGGAATCAGGTCTGCATCACTGTGAAGAGAGCGGTAGTAGTGTGAAGAAAGTTCAGCCTCACTGTGAAGAGCGCCGGAGGAGTGAGAAGCAGGTCAGGATCACTGACAAGAGACCGTTAGTAGTGTAAAGCAGTTCAGTGTCACTGTGAAGAGAGCGGTGGTAGAGTGAAGCTGGTCAGCGTCAGTGTGAAGAGAGCAGTATTAGCGTGAAGCAGGTCAGCATCACTGTGAAGAGAGCGGTAGTAGTGTGAAGCAGGTCAGCGTCACTGTGAAGAGACTGGGAGGAGTATGAAGCAGGTCAGTGTAACTGTGAAGAGAGCGGTTGTAGTGTGAAACAGGTCAGGATCACTTTGAAGAGACTGGAAGGAGTGTGAAGCAGTTGAGCGTCACTGTGAAGAAACTGGGAGGAGTGTGAAGCAGGTCAGCGTCACTGTGAAGAGACAGAGAGGATTGTGAAGCAGATCAGCATCACAGTGAAGAGACGGAGAGGAATATGAATCAGGTCAACATCACTTTGAAGAGATGGTGAGGAGTATGAAGCAGGTCAGTATTACTGTGAAGAGACGGAGAGGATTGTGAAGCAGGTCAGGATCACTGCGAAGAGACGGGGAGGAGTATGATGAAGATCAGCGTCACAGTGAAGAGACAGAGAGGATTGTGAAGCAGGTCAGAATCAGTGTCAAGAGACGGAGAGGAGTATGAAGCAGATCAGCGTCTCTGTGAAGTGACGTGGAGGAGTGTGAAGCAGATCAGCATCACTGTGTAGAGACGGAGAGGAGTATAAAACAGGTCAGCATCATTGTGAAGAGACGGAGAGGGGGATGAAGCAGGTCAGCATCACTGTGAAGAGACTGAAATGAGTGTGAAGCAGGGCATCATCACTGTGAAGAGACTGGGATGAGTGTGAAGCAGATCAGCATCACTGTGAAGAGACTGGGAGGAGTGTGAAGCAGATCAGCATCACTGTGAAGATACCGGGAGTAGTGTGAAGCAGGTCAGCGTCACTGTGAAGAGCGCGGGAGCAGTGAGAAGCAGGACAGGATCATGTGTAGAGATGGAGAGCGGGATGAAGCAGGTCTGCATCACTGTGAAGAGAGCGGTAGTAGTGTGAAGAAAGGTCAGCGTGACTGTGAAGAGCGCGGGAGGAGTGAGAAGCAGGTCAGGATCACTGTCAAGAGACCGGTAGTAGTGTGAAGCAGTTCAGTGTCACTGTGAAGAGAGCGGTGGTAGAGTGAAGCAGGACAGCGTCACTGTGAAGAGAGCGGTATTCGTGTGAAGAAGGACAGCGTCACTGTGAAGAGAGCGGTAGTAGTGTGAAGCAGGTCAGCGTCACTGTGAAGAGAGCGGTAGTAGTGTGAAGCAGGTCAGGATCACTGTGAAGAGACAGGGAGGAGTGTGAAGAAAGGTCAGCGTCACTGTGAAGAGAGTGGTAGTAATATGAAGCAAGTCAGCATCACTGTGAAGAGAACGGGAAGAGTGAGAAGCAGTTCAGCATCACTGTGAAGAGACGGAGTGGGGAATGAAGCAGGTCAGCATCACTGTGAAGAGACGGAGAGGTGTATGAGGCAGATCAGCATCACTGTCAAGAGACTGGGAGGAGTATGAAGCAGATCAGCATCACTGTGAAGAAACAGAGGAGGGGGATGAAGCAGGTCAGCATCACTGTGAAGAGACTGGGATGGGTGTTAAGCAAGTCAGCATCACTGTGAAGAGAGAGGTAGTAGTGTGAAGAAAGGTCAGCGTCACTGTGAAGAGCGCGGGAGCAGTGAGAAGCAGGACAGGATCACTGTGTAGAGATGGAGAGGGGGATGAAGCAGGTCTGCATCACTGTGAAGAGAGTGGTAGTAGTGTGAAGCAGGTCTGTGTCACTGTGAAGAGAGCGGTAGTAGTGTGAAGCAGTCAGAATCACTGTGAAGAGACAGGGAGGAGTGTGAAGCAGGTCAGTATCACTGTGATGAGTCTGGGAGGAGTATGAAGCCGGTCAGCGTCAATGTGAAGAAACAATGAGGAATGTGAAACAGATCAGTAACACTGTGAAGAGACGGAGAGGATTGTGATGCAGGTCTGCATCTGTGTGAGGAGACGGAGAGGAGTTTGAAGCACATCAGCGTCACTGTGAAGAGACGTGGAGGAATGTGAAGCAGGTCAGATCACATTGAAGAGACTGGGAGGAGTGTGAAGCAGATCAGCATCACGATGTAGAGACGGAGAGGGCGATGAAGAAGGTCAGCATCACTGTGAAGAGACTGTGAGGAGTGTGAAGCATGTCAGGATCACTGTGAAGCAGTTCAGCATCACTGAGAAGAGAGCGGTAGTAGTTTGAAGCAGTTCAGTGTCACTGTGAAGAGAGCGGTAGTAGTGTGAAGCAGGTCAGCGTCCCAATGAAGAGAGCGGTAGTAGTGTTAAGCAGGTCAGTGTCACTGTGAAGAGAGCGGTAATAGTGTGTTGCAGGTCAGGAATACTGTGAAGAGACAGTGAGGAGTGTGAAGCAGGTCAGTATCACTGTAAAGAGACGGAGAGGAGTATGAAGAAGATCAGCGTCTCTGTGAAGTGACGTGGAGGAGTGTGAAGCAGGTCAGATCACATTGAAGAGACGTGGAGGAGTATGAAACAGAGCAGCTTCACTGTGTAGAGACGGAGAGAAGTATAAAACAGGTCAGCATTTTGTGAAGAGACGGAGAGGGGGATGAAGCAGGTCAGCATCACTGTGAAGAGAATGAAATGAGTGTGAAGCAGGGCAGCATCGCTGTGAAGAGACGGGGAGGAGTGTGAAGCAGATCAGCATCACTGTGAAGCAGTTCAGCGTCACTGAGAAGAGAGCGGTAGTAGTTTGAAGCAGGTCAGTGTCACTGTGAAGAGAGCGGTAGTAGTGTGAAGCAGGTCAGCATCCCTGTGAAGAGAGCGGTAGTATGTGAAGCAGGTCAGTGTCACCGTGAAGAGAGCGGTAGTAGTGTGAAGCAGGTCAGCGTCCCTGTGAAGAGAGCGGTAGTAGTGTGAAGCAGTTCAGGATCACTGTGAAGAGACATGAAGGAGTGTGAAGCAGGTCAGTATCACTGTGAAGAGACGGAGACGATTGTGATGCAGGTCAGGATCACTGTGAAGAGACGGGGAGGAGTATGATGAAGATCAGCATCACAGTGAAGAGACAGAGAGGATTGTGAAGCAGGTCAGATCACATTGAAGAGATGGGGAGGAGTGTAAAGCAAGTCAGAATCACTGTCAAGAGACGGAGAGGAGTATGAAGCAGATCAGCGTCTCTGTGAAGTGACGTGGAGGAGTGTGAAGCAGGTCAGATAACATTGAAGAGACGGGGAGGAGTATGAAACAGATCAGCATCACTGTGTAGAGACGGAGAGGAGTATAAAACAGGTCAGCATCATTGTAAAGAGACGGAGAGGGGGATGAAGCAGGTCAGCATCACTGTGAAGAGAGTGAAATGAGTTTGAAGCAGGGCAGCATCACTGTGAAGAGAATGGGATGAGTGTGAAGCAGGTCAGCATCACTGTGAAGAGACGGAGAGGTGTATGAGGCAGATCAACATCACTGTGAAGAGACGGGGAGGAGTGTGAAGCAGGTCTGCATCACTGTGAAGAGAGCGGTAGTAGTGTGAAGAATGTTCAGCGTCACTGTGAAGACCGGGGGAGGAGTGAGTAGCAGGTCAGTATCACTGTCAAGAGACCGGTAGTAGTGTGAAGCAGTTCAGTGTCACTGTGAAGAGAGTGGTGGTAGAGTGAAGCAGGTCAGCGTCACTGTGAAGAGAGCGGTATTAGTGTGAAGCAGGTCAGCATCACTGTGAAGAGAGCGGTAGTAGTGTGAAGCAGGTCTGTGTCACTGTGAAGAGAGCGGTAGTAGTGTGAATCAGGTCAGGATCACTGTGAAGAGACAGGGAGGAGTGTGAAACACGTCAGTATCACTGTGATGAGTCTGGGATGAGTTTGAAGCCGGTCAGCGTCAATGTGAAGAAACAATGAGGAGTGTGAAACAGATCAGTAACACTGTGAAGAGACGGAGAGGATTGTGATGCAGGTCAGGATCACTGTGAAGAGACGGGGAGGTGTATGATGCAGATCAGCGTCAATGTGAAGAGACAGAGAGGATTGTGAAGCAGGTCAGGATCACTCTGAAGTGACAGGGAGGAGAGTGAAGCAGGTCAGTATCACTGTATTGAGTCTGGGAGGAGTATGAAGCCGGTCAGCGTCAATGTGAAGAAACAGGGAGGAGTGTGAAACAGGTCAGTATCACTGTGTAGAGACGGAGAGGATTCTGATGCAGGTCAGCGTCACTGTGAAGAAACGGGGAGAAGTATGATGCAGATCAGCCTCAATGTGAAGAGACAGAGAGGATTGTGATGCAGGTCAGCGTCACTGTGAAGAGACGGGGAGAAGTATGATGCAGATCAGCCTCAATGTGAAGAGACAGAGAGGATTGTGAAGCAGGTCAGCATCACTGTGAAGAGAGCGGTAGTAGTGTGAAGCAGGTCAGCGTCACTGTGAAGAGACTGGGAGGAGTATGAAGCAGGTCAGTGTAACTGTGAAGAGAGCGGTTGTAGTGTGAAACAGGTCAGGATCACTTTGAAGAGACTGGAAGGAGTGTGAAGCAGTTGAGCGTCACTGTGAAGAAACTGGGAGGAGTGTGAAGCAGGTCAGCGTCACTGTGAAGAGACAGAGAGGATTGTGAAGCAGATCAGCATCACAGTGAAGAGACGGAGAGGAATATGAATCAGGTCAACATCACTTTGAAGAGATGGTGAGGAGTATGAAGCAGGTCAGTATTACTGTGAAGAGACGGAGAGGATTGTGAAGCAGGTCAGGATCACTGCGAAGAGACGGGGAGGAGTATGATGAAGATCAGCGTCACAGTGAAGAGACAGAGAGGATTGTGAAGCAGGTCAGAATCAGTGTCAAGAGACGGAGAGGAGTATGAAGCAGATCAGCGTCTCTGTGAAGTGACGTGGAGGAGTGTGAAGCAGATCAGCATCACTGTGTAGAGACGGAGAGGAGTATAAAACAGGTCAGCATCATTGTGAAGAGACGGAGAGGGGGATGAAGCAGGTCAGCATCACTGTGAAGAGACTGAAATGAGTGTGAAGCAGTGCATCATCACTGTGAAGAGACTGGGATGAGTGTGAAGCAGGTCAGCATCACTGTGAAGAGACGGAGAGGTGTATGAGGCAGATCAGCATCACTGTGAAGAGACTGGGAGGAGTGTGAAGCAGATCAGCATCACTGTGAAGATACCGGGAGTAGTGTGAAGCAGGTCAGCGTCACTGTGAAGAGCGCGGGAGCAGTGAGAAGCAGGACAGGATCATGTGTAGAGATGGAGAGCGGGATGAAGCAGGTCTGCATCACTGTGAAGAGAGCGGTAGTAGTGTGAAGAAAGGTCAGCGTGACTGTGAAGAGCGCGGGAGGAGTGAGAAGCAGGTCAGGATCACTGTCAAGAGACCGGTAGTAGTGTGAAGCAGTTCAGTGTCACTGTGAAGAGAGCGGTGGTAGAGTGAAGCAGGACAGCGTCACTGTGAAGAGAGCGGTATTCGTGTGAAGAAGGACAGCGTCACTGTGAAGAGAGCGGTAGTAGTGTGAAGCAGGTCAGCGTCACTGTGAAGAGAGCGGTAGTAGTGTGAAGCAGGTCAGGATCACTGTGAAGAGACAGGGAGGAGTGTGAAGAAAGGTCAGCGTCACTGTGAAGAGAGTGGTAGTAATATGAAGCAAGTCAGCATCACTGTGAAGAGAACGGGAAGAGTGAGAAGCAGTTCAGCATCACTGTGAAGAGACGGAGTGGGGAATGAAGCAGGTCGGCATCACTGTGAAGAGACGGAGAGGATTGTGATGCAGGTCAGGATCACTGTGAAGAGACGGGGAGGTTTATGCTGCAGATCAGGTTCAATGTGAAGAGACAGAGAGGATTGTGAAGCAGGTCAGATCACATTGAAGAGGTGGGGAGGAGGGTGAAGCAGGTTAGCATCACTGTGAAGAGACGGAGAGGTGTATGAGGCAGATCAGCATCACTGTGAAGAGACGGGGAGGAGTGTGAAGCAGATCAGTTTCACTGTGTAGTGACTGGGAGGAGTGTGAAGCAGGTCAGCATCACTGTGAAGATACCGGGAGTAGTGTGAAGCAGATCAGCGTCACTGTGAAGAGAGTGGTAGTAGTGTGAAGAAAGGCCAGTGTCACTGTGAAGAGCGCGGGAGCAGTGAGAAGCAGGACAGGATCACTGTAGAGTTGGAGAGGGGGAGGAATCAGGTCTGCATCACTGTGAAGAGAGCGGTAGTAGTGTGAAGAAAGTTCAGCCTCACTGTGAAGAGCGCCGGAGGAGTGAGAAGCAGGTCAGGATCACTGTCAAGAGACCGTTAGTAGTGTAAAGCAGTTCAGTGTCACTGTGAAGAGAGCGGTGGTAGAGTGAAGCTGGTCAGCGTCAGTGTGAAGAGAGCAGTATTAGCGTGAAGCAGGTCAGCATCACTGTGAAGAGAGCGGTAGTAGTGTGAAGCAGGTCAGCGTCACTGTGAAGAGACTGGGAGGAGTATGAAGCAGGTCAGTGTAACTGTGAAGAGAGCGGTTGTAGTGTGAAACAGGTCAGGATCACTTTGAAGAGACTGGAAGGAGTGTGAAGCAGTTGAGCGTCACTGTGAAGAAACTGGGAGGAGTGTGAAGCAGGTCAGCGTCACTGTGAAGAGACAGAGAGGATTGTGAAGCAGATCAGCATCACAGTGAAGAGACGGAGAGGAATATGAATCAGGTCAACATCACTTTGAAGAGATGGTGAGGAGTATGAAGCAGGTCAGTATTACTGTGAAGAGACGGAGAGGATTGTGAAGCAGGTCAGGATCACTGCGAAGAGACGGGGAGGAGTATGATGAAGATCAGCGTCACAGTGAAGAGACAGAGAGGATTGTGAAGCAGGTCAGAATCAGTGTCAAGAGACGGAGAGGAGTATGAAGCAGATCAGCGTCTCTGTGAAGTGACGTGGAGGAGTGTGAAGCAGATCAGCATCACTGTGTAGAGACGGAGAGGAGTATAAAACAGGTCAGCATCATTGTGAAGAGACGGAGAGGGGGATGAAGCAGGTCAGCATCACTGTGAAGAGACTGAAATGAGTGTGAAGCAGTGCATCATCACTGTGAAGAGACTGGGATGAGTGTGAAGCAGGTCAGCATCACTGTGAAGAGACGGAGAGGTGTATGAGGCAGATCAGCATCACTGTGAAGAGACTGGGAGGAGTGTGAAGCAGATCAGCATCACTGTGAAGATACCGGGAGTAGTGTGAAGCAGGTCAGCGTCACTGTGAAGAGCGCGGGAGCAGTGAGAAGCAGGACAGGATCATGTGTAGAGATGGAGAGCGGGATGAAGCAGGTCTGCATCACTGTGAAGAGAGCGGTAGTAGTGTGAAGAAAGGTCAGCGTGACTGTGAAGAGCGCGGGAGGAGTGAGAAGCAGGTCAGGATCACTGTCAAGAGACCGGTAGTAGTGTGAAGCAGTTCAGTGTCACTGTGAAGAGAGCGGTGGTAGAGTGAAGCAGGACAGCGTCACTGTGAAGAGAGCGGTATTCGTGTGAAGAAGGACAGCGTCACTGTGAAGAGAGCGGTAGTAGTGTGAAGCAGGTCAGCGTCACTGTGAAGAGAGCGGTAGTAGTGTGAAGTAGGTCAGGATCACTGTGAAGAGACAGGGAGGAGTGTGAAGAAAGGTCAGCGTCACTGTGAAGAGAGTGGTAGTAATATGAAGCAAGTCAGCATCACTGTGAAGAGAACGGGAAGAGTGAGAAGCAGTTCAGCATCACTGTGAAGAGACGGAGTGGGGAATGAAGCAGGTCGGCATCACTGTGAAGAGATGGAGAGGTGTGTGAGGCAGACCAGCATCACTGTCAAGAGACTGGGAGGAGTATGAAGCAGATCAGCATCACTGTGAAGAAACAGAGGAGGGGGATGAAGCAGGTCAGCATCACTGTGAAGAGACTGGGATGGGTGTTAAGCATGTCAGCATCACTGTGAAGAGAGAGGTAGTAGTGTGAAGAAAGGTCAGCGTCACTGTGAAGAGCGCGGGAGCAGTGAGAAGCAGGACAGGATCACTGTGTAGAGATGGAGAGGGGGATGAAGCAGGTCTGCATCACTGTGAAGAGAGTGGTAGTAGTTTGAAGCAGGTCTGTGTCACTGTGAAGAGAGCGGTAGTAGTGTGAAGCAGTCAGGATCACTGTGAAGAGACAGGGAGGAGTGTGAAGCAGGTCAGTATCACTGTGATGAGTCTGGGAGGAGTATGAAGCTGGTCAGCGTCAATGTGAAGAAACAGGGAGGAGTGTGAAACAGGTCAGTATCACTGTGAAGAGACGGAGAGGATTGTGATGCAGGTCAGGATCACTGTGAAGAGACGGGGAGGTTTATGCTGCAGATCAGGTTCAATGTGAAGAGACAGAGAGGATTGTGAAGCAGGTCAGATCACATTGAAGAGGTGGGGAGGAGGGTGAAGCAGGTTAGCATCACTGTGAAGAGACGGAGAGGTGTATGAGGCAGATCAGCATCACTGTGAAGAGACGGGGAGGAGTGTGAAGCAGATCAGTTTCACTGTGTAGTGACTGGGAGGAGTGTGAAGCAGGTCAGCATCACTGTGAAGATACCGGGAGTAGTGTGAAGCAGATCAGCGTCACTGTGAAGAGAGTGGTAGTAGTGTGAAGAAAGGCCAGTGTCACTGTGAAGAGCGCGGGAGCAGTGAGAAGCAGGACAGGATCACTGTAGAGTTGGAGAGGGGGAGGAATCAGGTCTGCATCACTGTGAAGAGAGCGGTAGTAGTGTGAAGAAAGTTCAGCCTCACTGTGAAGAGCGCCGGAGGAGTGAGAAGCAGGTCAGGATCACTGTCAAGAGACCGTTAGTAGTGTAAAGCAGTTCAGTGTCACTGTGAAGAGAGCGGTGGTAGAGTGAAGCTGGTCAGCGTCAGTGTGAAGAGAGCAGTATTAGCGTGAAGCAGGTCAGCATCACTGTGAAGAGAGCGGTAGTAGTGTGAAGCAGGTATGCATCACTGTGAAGACAGCGGTAGTAGTGTGAAGCAGGTCAGCGTCACTGTGAAGAGACTGGGAGGAGTATGAAGCAGGTCAGTGTAACTGTGAAGAGAGCAGTTGTAGTGTGAAACAGGTCAGGATCACTTTGAAGAGACTGGAAGGAGTGTGAAGCAGTTGAGCGTCACTGTGAAGAAACTGGGAGGAGTGTGAAGCAGGTCAGCGTCACTGTGAAGAGACAGAGAGGATTGTGAAGCAGATCAGCATCACAGTGAAGAGACGGAGAGGAATATGAATCAGGTCAACATCACTTTGAAGAGATGGTGAGGAGTATGAAGCAGGTCAGTATTACTGTGAAGAGATGGAGAGGATTGTGAAGCAGGTCAGGATCACTGCGAAGAGACGGGGAGGAGTATGATGAAGATCAGCGTCACAGTGAAGAGACAGAGAGGATTGTGAAGCAGGTCAGAATCAGTGTCAAGAGACGGAGAGGAGTATGAAGCAAATCAGCGTCTCTGTGAAATGACGTGGAGGAGTGTGAAGCAGATCAGCATCACTGTGTAGAGACGGAGAGGAGTATAAAACAGGTCAGCATTATTGTGAAGAGACGGAGAGGGGGATGAAGCAGGTCAGCATCACTGTGAAGAGACTGAAATGAGTGTGAAGCAGGGCAGCATCACTGTGAAGAGACTGGGATGAGTGTGAAGCAGGTCAGCATCACTGTGAAGAGACAGAGAGGTGTATGAGGCAGATCAGCATCACTGTGAAGAGACTGGGAGGAGTGTGAAGCAGATCAGCATCACTGTGAAGATACCGGGAGTAGTGTGAAGCAGGTCAGCGTCACTGTGAAGAGCGCGGGAGCAGTGAGAAGCAGGACAGGATCATGTGTAGAGATGGAGAGCGGGATGAAGCAGGTCTGCATCACTGTGAAGAGAGCGGTTTTAGTGTGAAGAAAGGTCAGCGTGACTGTGAAGAGCGCGGGAGGAGTGAGAAGCAGGTCAGGATCACTGTCAAGAGACCGGTAGTAGTGTGAAGCAGTTCAGTGTCACTGTGAAGAGAGCGGTGGTAGAGTGAAGCAGGACAGCGTCACTGTGAAGAGAGCGGTATTCGTGTGAAGAAGGACAGCGTCACTGTGAAGAGAGCGGTAGTAGTGTGAAGCAGGTCAGCGTCACTGTGAAGAGAGCGGGAGTAGTGTGAAGCAGGTCAGTGTCGCTGTGAAGAGAGCGGTAGTAGCGTGAAGCAGGTCTGTGTCACTGTGACGAGAGCGGTAATAGTGTGAAGCAGGTCATGATCACTGTGAAGAGAGAGGTAGTAGTGTGAAGAAAGGTCAGCGTCACTGTGAAGAGCGCGGGAGCAGTGAGAAGCAGGACAGGATCACTGTGTAGAGATGGAGAGGGGGATGAAGCAGGTCTGCATCACTGTGAAGAGAGTGGTAGTAGTGTGAAGCAGGTCTGTGTCACTGTGAAGAGAGCGGTAGTAGTGTGAAGCAGTCAGGATCACTGTGAAGAGACAGGGAGGAGTGTGAAGCAGGTCAGTATCACTGTGATGAGTCTGGGAGGAGTATGAAGCTGGTCAGCGTCAATGTGAAGAAACAGGGAGGAGTGTGAAACAGGTCAGTATCACTGTGAAGAGACGGAGAGGATTGTGATGCAGGTCAGGATCACTGTGAAGAGACGGGGAGGTTTATGCTGCAGATCAGGTTCAATGTGAAGAGACAGAGAGGATTGTGAAGCAGGTCAGATCACATTGAAGAGGTGGGGAGGAGGGTGAAGCAGGTTAGCATCACTGTGAAGAGACGGAGAGGTGTATGAGGCAGATCAGCATCACTGTGAAGAGACGGGGAGGAGTGTGAAGCAGATCAGTTTCACTGTGTAGTGACTGGGAGGAGTGTGAAGCAGGTCAGCATCACTGTGAAGATACCGGGAGTAGTGTGAAGCAGATCAGCGTCACTGTGAAGAGAGTGGTAGTAGTGTGAAGAAAGGCCAGTGTCACTGTGAAGAGCGCGGGAGCAGTGAGAAGCAGGACAGGATCACTGTAGAGTTGGAGAGGGGGAGGAATCAGGTCTGCATCACTGTGAAGAGAGCGGTAGTAGTGTGAAGAAAGTTCAGCCTCACTGTGAAGAGCGCCGGAGGAGTGAGAAGCAGGTCAGGATCACTGTCAAGAGACCGTTAGTAGTGTAAAGCAGTTCAGTGTCACTGTGAAGAGAGCGGTGGTAGAGTGAAGCTGGTCAGCGTCAGTGTGAAGAGAGCAGTATTAGCGTGAAGCAGGTCAGCATCACTGTGAAGAGAGCGGTAGTAGTGTGAAGCAGGTATGCATCACTGTGAAGACAGCGGTAGTAGTGTGAAGCAGGTCAGCGTCACTGTGAAGAGACTGGGAGGAGTATGAAGCAGGTCAGTGTAACTGTGAAGAGAGCAGTTGTAGTGTGAAACAGGTCAGGATCACTTTGAAGAGACTGGAAGGAGTGTGAAGCAGTTGAGCGTCACTGTGAAGAAACTGGGAGGAGTGTGAAGCAGGTCAGCGTCACTGTGAAGAGACAGAGAGGATTGTGAAGCAGATCAGCATCACAGTGAAGAGACGGAGAGGAATATGAATCAGGTCAACATCACTTTGAAGAGATGGTGAGGAGTATGAAGCAGGTCAGTATTACTGTGAAGAGATGGAGAGGATTGTGAAGCAGGTCAGGATCACTGCGAAGAGACGGGGAGGAGTATGATGAAGATCAGCGTCACAGTGAAGAGACAGAGAGGATTGTGAAGCAGGTCAGAATCAGTGTCAAGAGACGGAGAGGAGTATGAAGCAAATCAGCGTCTCTGTGAAATGACGTGGAGGAGTGTGAAGCAGATCAGCATCACTGTGTAGAGACGGAGAGGAGTATAAAACAGGTCAACATTATTGTGAAGAGACGGAGAGGGGGATGAAGCAGGTCAGCATCACTGTGAAGAGACTGAAATGAGTGTGAAGCAGGGCAGCATCACTGTGAAGAGACTGGGATGAGTGTGAAGCAGGTCAGCATCACTGTGAAGAGACAGAGAGGTGTATGAGGCAGATCAGCATCACTGTGAAGAGACTGGGAGGAGTGTGAAGCAGATCAGCATCACTGTGAAGATACCGGGAGTCGTGTGAAGCAGGTCAGCGTCACTGTGAAGAGCGCGGGAGCAGTGAGAAGCAGGACAGGATCATGTGTAGAGATGGAGAGCGGGATGAAGCAGGTCTGCATCACTGTGAAGAGAGCGGTTTTAGTGTGAAGAAAGGTCAGCGTGACTGTGAAGAGCGCGGGAGGAGTGAGAAGCAGGTCAGGATCACTGTCAAGAGACCGGTAGTAGTGTGAAGCAGTTCAGTGTCACTGTGAAGAGAGCGGTGGTAGAGTGAAGCAGGACAGCGTCACTGTGAAGAGAGCGGTATTCGTGTGAAGAAGGACAGCGTCACTGTGAAGAGAGCGGTAGTAGTGTGAAGCAGGTCAGCGTCACTGTGAAGAGAGCGGGAGTAGTGTGAAGCAGGTCAGTGTCGCTGTGAAGAGAGCGGTAGTAGCGTGAAGCAGGTCTGTGTCACTGTGACGAGAGCGGTAATAGTGTGAAGCAGGTCAGGATCACTGTGAAGAGACAGGGAGGAGTGTGAAGAAAGGTCAGCGTCACTGTGAAGAGAGTGCTAGTAATATGAAGCAGGTCAGCATCACTGTGAAGAGAACGGGAAGAGTGAGAAGCAGTTCAGCATCACTGTGAAGAGACGGAGTGGGGAATGAAGCAGGTCAGCATCACCGTGAAGAGACGGAGAGGTGTATGAGGCAGATCAGCATCACTGTCAAGAGACTGGGAGGAGTGTGAAGCAGATCAGCATCACTGTGAAGCGATGGGGAGGAGTGTGAAGCAGATCAGCATCACTGTGTAGAGACGGAGAGGAGTATAAAACAGGTCAGCATCATTGTGAAGAGACGGAGAGGGGGATGAAGCAGGTCAGCATCACTGTGAAGAGACTGAAATGAGTGTGAAGCAGGGCATCATCACTGTGAAGAGACTGGGATGAGTGTGAAGCAGGTCAGCATCACTGTGAAGAGACGGAGAGGTGTATGAGGCAGATCAGCATCACTGTGAAGAGACTGGGAGGAGTGTGAAGCAGATCAGCATCACTGTGAAGATACCGGGAGTAGTGTGAAGCAGGTCAGCGTCACTGTGAAGAGCGCGGGAGCAGTGAGAAGCAGGACAGGATCATGTGTAGAGATGGAGAGCGGGATGAAGCAGGTCTGCATCACTGTGAAGAGAACGGTAGTAGTGTGAAGAAAGGTCAGCGTGACTGTGAAGAGCGCGGGAGGAGTGAGAAGCAGGTCAGGATCACTGTCAAGAGACCGGTAGTAGTGTGAAGCAGTTCAGTGTCACTGTGAAGAGAGCGGTGGTAGAGTGAAGCAGGACAGCGTCACTGTGAAGAGAGCGGTATTCGTGTGAAGAAGGACAGCGTCACTGTGAAGAGAGCGGTAGTAGTGTGAAGCAGGTCAGCGTCACTGTGAAGAGAGCGGTAGTAGTGTGAAGCAGGTCAGGATCACTGTGAAGAGACAGGGAGGAGTGTGAAGAAAGGTCAGCGTCACTGTGAAGAGAGTGGTAGTAATATGAAGCAAGTCAGCATCACTGTGAAGAGAACGGGAAGAGTGAGAAGCAGTTCAGCATCACTGTGAAGAGACGGAGTGGGGAATGAAGCAGGTCAGCATCACTGTGAAGAGACGGAGAGGTGTGTGAGGCAGATCAGCATCACTGTCAAGAGACTGGGAGGAGTATGAAGCAGATCAGCATCACTGTGAAGAAACAGAGGAGGGGGATGAAGCAGGTCAGCATCACTGTGAAGAGACTGGGATGGGTGTTAAGCATGTCAGCATCACTGTGAAGAGAGAGGTAGTAGTGTGAAGAAAGGTCAGCGTCACTGTGAAGAGCGCGGGAGCAGTGAGAAGCAGGACAGGATCACTGTGTAGAGATGGAGAGGGGGATGAAGCAGGTCTGCATCACTGTGAAGAGAGTGGTAGTAGTGTGAAGCAGGTCTGTGTCACTGTGAAGAGAGCGGTAGTAGTGTGAAGCAGTCAGGATCACTGTGAAGAGACAGGGAGGAGTGTGAAGCAGGTCAGTATCACTGTGATGAGTCTGGGAGGAGTATGAAGCCGGTCAGCGTCAATGTGAAGAAACAGGGAGGAGTGTGAAACAGGTCAGTATCACTGTGAAGAGACGGAGAGGATTGTGATGCAGGTCAGGATCACTGTGAAGAGACGGGGAGGTTTATGCTGCAGATCAGGTTCAATGTGAAGAGACAGAGAGGATTGTGAAGCAGGTCAGATCACATTGAAGAGGTGGGGAGGAGGGTGAAGCAGGTTAGCATCACTGTGAAGAGACGGAGAGGTGTATGAGGCAGATCAGCATCACTGTGAAGAGACGGGGAGGAGTGTGAAGCAGATCAGTTTCACTGTGCAGTGACTGGGAGGAGTGTGAAGCAGGTCAGCATCACTGTGAAGATACCGGGAGTAGTGTGAAGCAGATCAGCGTCACTGTGAAGAGAGTGGTAGTAGTGTGAAGAAAGGCCAGTGTCACTGTGAAGAGCGCGGGAGCAGTGAGAAGCAGGACAGGATCACTGTAGAGTTGGAGAGGGGGAGGAATCAGGTCAGGATCACTGTGAAGAGAGCGGTAGTAGTGTGAAGAAAGTTCAGCCTCACTGTGAAGAGCGCCGGAGGAGTGAGAAGCAGGTCAGGATCACTGTCAAGAGACCGTTAGTAGTGTAAAGCAGTTCAGTGTCACTGTGAAGAGAGCGGTGGTAGAGTGAAGCTGGTCAGCGTCAGTGTGAAGAGAGCAGTATTAGCGTGAAGCAGGTCAGCATCACTGTGAAGAGAGCGGTAGTAGTATGAAGCAGGTCAGCGTCACTGTGAAGACAGCGGTAGTAGTGTGAAGCAGGTCAGCGTCACTGTGAAGAGACTGGGAGGAGTATGAAGCAGGTCAGTGTAACTGTGAAGAGAGCAGTTGTAGTGTGAAACAGGTCAGGATCACTGTGAAGAGACTGGAAGGAGTGTGAAGCAGTTGAGCGTCACTGTGAAGAAACTGGGAGGAGTGTGAAGCAGGTCAGCGTCACTGTGAAGAGACAGAGAGTATTGTGAAGCAGATCAGCATCACAGTGAAGAGACGGAGAGGAATATGAATCAGGTCAACATCACTTTGAAGAGATGGTGAGGAGTATGAAGCAGGTCAGTATTACTGTGAAGAGATGGAGAGGATTGTGAAGCAGGTCAGGATCACTGCGAAGAGACGGGGAGGAGTATGATGAAGATCAGCGTCACAGTGAAGAGACAGAGAGGATTGTGAAGCAGGTCAGAATCAGTGTCAAGAGACGGAGAGGAGTATGAAGCAAATCAGCGTCTCTGTGAAATGACGTGGAGGAGTGTGAAGCAGATCAGCATCACTGTGTAGAGACGGAGAGGAGTATAAAACAGGTCAGCATTATTGTGAAGAGACGGAGAGGGGGATGAAGCAGGTCAGCATCACTGTGAAGAGACTGAAATGAGTGTGAAGCAGGGCAGCATCACTGTGAAGAGACTGGGATGAGTGTGAAGCAGGTCAGCATCACTGTGAAGAGACGGAGAGGTGTATGAGGCAGATCAGCATCACTGTGAAGAGACTGGGAGGAGTGTGAAGCAGATCAGCATCACTGTGAAGATACCGGGAGTAGTGTGAAGCAGGTCAGCGTCACTGTGAAGAGCGTGGGAGCAGTGAGAAGCAGGACAGGATCATGTGTAGAGATGGAGAGCGGGATGAAGCAGGTCTGCATCACTGTGAAGAGAGCGGTTTTAGTGTGAAGAAAGGTCAGCGTGACTGTGAAGAGCGCGGGAGGAGTGAGAAGCAGGTCAGGATCACTGTCAAGAGACCGGTAGTAGTGTGAAGCAGTTCAGTGTCACTGTGAAGAGAGCGGTGGTAGAGTGAAGCAGGACAGCGTCACTGTGAAGAGAGCGGTATTCGTGTGAAGAAGGACAGCGTCACTGTGAAGAGAGCGGTAGTAGTGTGAAGCAGGTCAGCGTCACTGTGAAGAGAGCGGGAGTAGTGTGAAGCAGGTCAGCGTCGCTGTGAAGAGAGCGGTAGTAGCGTGAAGCAGGTCTGTGTCACTGTGACGAGAGCGGTAATAGTGTGAAGCAGGTCAGGATCACTGTGAAGAGACAGGGAGGAGTGTGAAGAAAGGTCAGCGTCACTGTGAAGAGAGTGCTAGTAATATGAAGCAGGTCAGCATCACTGTGAAGAGAACGGGAAGAGTGAGAAGCAGTTCAGCATCACTGTGAAGAGACGGAGTGGGGAATGAAGCAGGTCAGCATCACCGTGAAGAGACGGAGAGGTGTATGAGGCAGATCAGCATCACTGTCAAGAGACTGGGAGGAGTGTGAAGCAGATCAGCATCACTGTGAAGCGATGGGGAGGAGTGTGAAGCAGGTCAGCATCACTGTGAAGAGAGAGGTAGTAGTGTGAAGAAAGGTCAGCGTCACTGTGAAGAGCGCGGGAGCAGTGAGAAGCAGGACAGGATCACTGTGTAGAGACAGAGAGGTGGATGAAGCAGGTCTGCATCACTGTGAAGAGAGTGGTAGTAGTGTGAAGCAGGTCAGGATCACTGTGAAGAGACAGGGAGGAGTGTGAAGCAGGTCACCATCACTGTGAAGCGACGGAGAGGGGTATGAAGCAGATCAGCGTCACTGTGAAGAGATGAGGAGGAATGTAAAGCAGGTCAGATATCATTGAAGAAACGGGGAGGAGTGTGAAGCAGATCAGCATCACGATGTAGAGACGGAGAGGGGTATGAAGAAGGTCAGCATCACTGTGAAGAGACTGGGAGGAGTGTGAAGCAGGTCAGGATCACTGTGAAGCAGTTCATCGTCACTGAGAAGAGAGCGGTAGTATTTTGAAGCAGGTCAGTGTCACTGTGAAGAGAGCGGTAGTAGTGTGAAGCAGGTCAGGATCACTGTGAAGAGACAGGAAGGAGTGTGAAGCAGGTCAGTATCACTGTGAAGAGACTGAGAGGATTATGATGCAGGTCAGGATCACTGTGAAGAGACGGGGAGGAGTATGATGAAGATCAGCGTCACAGTGAAGAGACAGAGAGGATTGTGAAGCAGGTCAGATCAGATTGATGAGATGGGGAGGAGTATGAAGCTGGTCAGAATCACTGTGAAGAGACGGAGAGGAGTATGAAGCAGATCAGCGTCTCTGTGAAGTGACGTGGCGGAGTGTGAAGCCGGTCAGATCACATTAAAGAGACGGGGAGGAGTATGAAACAGATCAGCATCACTGTGTAGAGACGGAGAGCAGTATAAAACAAGTCAGCATCATTGTGAAGAGACGGAGAGGGGGATGAAGCAGATCAGCATCACTGTGAAGAGACTGAAATGAGTGTGAAGCAGGGCAGCATCACTGTGAAGAGAATGGGATGAGTGTGAAGCAGGTCAGCATCACTGTGAAGAGACGGAGAGGTGTAAGAGGCAGGTCAGCATCACTGTGAAGAGACCGGTAGTAGTGTGAAGCAGATCAGCATCACTGTGAAGATACCGGGAGTAGTGTGAAGCAGGTCAGCGTCACTGTGAAGAGAGTGGTAGTAGTGTGAAGAAAGGTCAGCATCATTGTGAAGAGCGCGGGAGCAGTGAGACGCAGGACAGGATCATTGTGTAGAGATGGAGAGGGGGATCAAGCAGGTCTACATCACTGTGAAGAGAGCGGTAGTAGTGTGATGAAAGTTCAGCGTCACTGTGAAGACTGCGGGAGGAGTGAGAAGCAGGTCAGGATCACTGTCAAGAGACCGGTAATATTGTGAAGCAGTTCAGGGTCACTGTGAAGAGAGCGGTGGTAGAGTGAAGCAGGTCAGCGTCACTGTGAAGAGAGCGGTATTAGTGTGAAGAAGGACAGCGTCGCTGTGAAGAGAGCGGTAGTAGTGTGAAGCAGGTCTGTGTCACTGTGAAGAGAGCGGTAGTAGTGTGAAGCAGGTCAGGATCACTGTGAAGAGACAGGGAGGAGTGTGAAACATGTCAGTATCACTGTGATGAGTCTGGGAGGAGTTTGAAGCCGGTCAGCGTCAATGTGAAGAAACAATGAGGAATGTGAAACAGATCAGTAACACTGTGAAGAGACGGAGAGGATTGTGATGCAGGTCTGCTTCTGTGTGAGGAGACGGAGAGGAGTTTGAAGCACATCAGCGTCACTGTGAAGAGACGTGGAGGAATGTGAAGCAGGTCAGATCACATTGAAGAGACTGGGAGGAGTGTGAAGCAGATCAGCATCACGATGTAGAGACGGAGAGGGCGATGAAGAAGGTCAGCATCACTGTGAAGAGACTGTGAGGAGTGTGAAGCATGTCAGGATCACTGTGAAGCAGTTCAGCATCAATGAGAAGAGAGCGGTAGTAGTTTGAAGCAGTTCAGTGTCACTGTGAAGAGAGCGGTAGTAGTGTGAAGCAGGTCAGCGTCCCAATGAAGAGAGCGGTAGTAGTGTTAAGCAGGTCAGTGTCACTGTGAAGAGAGCGGTAATAGTGTGTTGCAGGTCAGGAATACTGTGAAGAGACAGTGAGGAGTGTGAAGCAGGTCAGTATCACTGTAAAGAGACGGAGAGGAGTATGAAGAAGATCAGCGTCTCTGTGAAGTGACATGGAGGAGTGTGAAGCAGGTCAGATCACATTGAAGAGACGTGGAGGAGTATGAAACAGAGCAGCTTCACTGTGCAGAGACGGAGAGGAGTATAAAACAGGTCAGCATTTTGTGAAGAGACGGAGAGGGGGATGAAGCAGGTCAGCATCACTGTGAAGAGAATGAAATGAGTGTGAAGCAGGGCAGCATCGCTGTGAAGAGACGGGGAGGAGTGTGAAGCAGATCAGCATCACTGTGAAGCAGTTCAGCGTCACTGAGAAGAGAGCGGTAGTAGTTTGAAGCAGGTCAGTGTCACTGTGAAGAGAGCGGTAGTAGTGTGAAGCAGGTCAGCATCCCTGTGAAGAGAGCGGTAGTATGTGAAGCAGGTCAGTGTCACCGTGAAGAGAGCGGTAGTAGTGTGAAGCAGGTCAGCGTCCCTGTGAAGAGAGCGGTAGTAGTGTGAAGCAGTTCAGGATCACTGTGAAGAGACATGAAGGAGTGTGAAGCAGGTCAGTATCACTGTGAAGAGACGGAGACGATTGTGATGCAGGTCAGGATCACTGTGAAGAGACAGGGAGGAGTATGATGAAGATCAGCATCACAGTGAAGAGACAGAGAGGATTGTGAAGCAGGTCAGATCACATTGAAGAGATGGGGAGTAGTGTAAAGCAAGTCAGAATCACTGTCAAGAGACGGAGAGGAGTATGAAGCAGATCAGCGTCTCTGTGAAGTGACGTGGAGGAGTGTGAAGCAGGTCAGATAACATTGAAGAGACGGGGAGGAGTATGAAACAGATCAGCATCACTGTGTAGAGACGGAGAGGAGTATAAAACAGGTCAGCATCATTGTAAAGAGACGGAGAGGGGGATGAAGCAGGTCAGCATCACTGTGAAGAGACTGAAATGAGTTTGAAGCAGGGCAGCATCACTGTGAAGAGAATGGGATGAGTGTGAAGCAGGTCAGCATCACTGTGAAGAGACGGAGAGGTGTATGAGGCAGATCAGCACCACTGTGAAGAGACGGGGAGGAGTGTGAAGCAGGTCAGCGTCAATGTGACGAGCGCGGGAGCAGTGAGACGCAGGACAGGATCATTGTGTAGAGATGGAGAGGGGGATGAAGCAGGTCTGCATCACTTTGAAGAGAGCGGTAGTAGTGTGAAGAATGTTCAGCGTCACTGTGAAGACCGGGGGAGGAGTGAGTAGCAGGTCAGTATCACTGTCAAGAGACCGGTAGTAGTGTGAAGCAGTTCAGTGTCACTGTGAAGAGAGCGGTGGTAGAGTGAAGCAGGTCAGCGTCACTGTGAAGAGAGCGGTAGTAGTGTGAAGAATGTTCAGCGTCACTGTGAAGACCGGGGGAGGAGTGAGTAGCAGGTCAGTATCACTGTCAAGAGACCGGTAGTAGTGTGAAGCAGTTCAGTGTCACTGTGAAGAGAGCGGTGGTAGAGTGAAGCAGGTCAGCGTCACTGTGAAGAGAGCGGTATTAGTGTGAAGCAGGTCAGCATCACTGTGAAGAGAGCGGTAGTAGCGTGAAGCAGGTCAGCGTCGCTGTGAAGAGAGCGGTAGTAGTGTGAAGCAGGTCAGCGTCGCTCTGAAGAGAGCGGTAGTAGTGTGAAGCAGGTCTGTGTCACCGTGAAGAGAGCGGTAGTAGTGTGAAGCAGGTCAGGATCACTGTGATGAGACAGGAAGTAGTGTGAAGCAGGTCAGTATCACTGTGATGAGTCTGGGAGGAGTATGAAGCCGGTCAGCGTCAATGTGAAGAAACAGGGAGGAGTGTGAAACAGGTCAGTATCACTGTGAAGAGACGGAGAGGATTGTGATGCAGGTCAGGATCACTGTGAAGAGACGGGGAGGTTTATGCTGCAGATCAGGTTCAATGTGAAGAGACAGAGAGGATTGTGAAGCAGGTCAGATCACATTGAAGAGGTGGGGAGGAGGGTGAAGCAGGTTAGCATCACTGTGAAGAGACGGAGAGGTGTATGAGGCAGATCAGCATCACTGTGAAGAGACGGGGAGGAGTGTGAAGCAGATCAGTTTCACTGTGCAGTGACTGGGAGGAGTGTGAAGCAGGTCAGCATCACTGTGAAGATACCGGGAGTAGTGTGAAGCAGATCAGCGTCACTGTGAAGAGAGTGGTAGTAGTGTGAAGAAAGGCCAGTGTCACTGTGAAGAGCGCGGGAGCAGTGAGAAGCAGGACAGGATCACTGTAGAGTTGGAGAGGGGGAGGAATCAGGTCAGGATCACTGTGAAGAGAGCGGTAGTAGTGTGAAGAAAGTTCAGCCTCACTGTGAAGAGCGCCGGAGGAGTGAGAAGCAGGTCAGGATCACTGTCAAGAGACCGTTAGTAGTGTAAAGCAGTTCAGTGTCACTGTGAAGAGAGCGGTGGTAGAGTGAAGCTGGTCAGCGTCAGTGTGAAGAGAGCAGTATTAGCGTGAAGCAGGTCAGCATCACTGTGAAGAGAGCGGTAGTAGTATGAAGCAGGTCAGCGTCACTGTGAAGACAGCGGTAGTAGTGTGAAGCAGGTCAGCGTCACTGTGAAGAGACTGGGAGGAGTATGAAGCAGGTCAGTGTAACTGTGAAGAGAGCAGTTGTAGTGTGAAACAGGTCAGGATCACTGTGAAGAGACTGGAAGGAGTGTGAAGCAGTTGAGCGTCACTGTGAAGAAACT
Source organism: Carcharodon carcharias (assembly GCF_017639515.1). Taxonomy (NCBI): domain Eukaryota; kingdom Metazoa; phylum Chordata; class Chondrichthyes; order Lamniformes; family Lamnidae; genus Carcharodon; species Carcharodon carcharias. The sequence continues at coordinate 69,435,341 of NC_054478.1, read as the reverse complement.
GGGAGGAGTGTGAAGCAGGTCAGCGTCACTGTGAAGAGACAGAGAGTATTGTGAAGCAGATCAGCATCACAGTGAAGAGACGGAGAGGAATATGAATCAGGTCAACATCACTTTGAAGAGATGGTGAGGAGTATGAAGCAGGTCAGTATTACTGTGAAGAGATGGAGAGGATTGTGAAGCAGGTCAGGATCACTGCGAAGAGACGGGGAGGAGTATGATGAAGATCAGCGTCACAGTGAAGAGACAGAGAGGATTGTGAAGCAGGTCAGAATCAGTGTCAAGAGACGGAGAGGAGTATGAAGCAAATCAGCGTCTCTGTGAAATGACGTGGAGGAGTGTGAAGCAGATCAGCATCACTGTGTAGAGACGGAGAGGAGTATAAAACAGGTCAGCATTATTGTGAAGAGACGGAGAGGGGGATGAAGCAGGTCAGCATCACTGTGAAGAGACTGAAATGAGTGTGAAGCAGGGCAGCATCACTGTGAAGAGACTGGGATGAGTGTGAAGCAGGTCAGCATCACTGTGAAGAGACGGAGAGGTGTATGAGGCAGATCAGCATCACTGTGAAGAGACTGGGAGGAGTGTGAAGCAGATCAGCATCACTGTGAAGATACCGGGAGTAGTGTGAAGCAGGTCAGCGTCACTGTGAAGAGCGTGGGAGCAGTGAGAAGCAGGACAGGATCATGTGTAGAGATGGAGAGCGGGATGAAGCAGGTCTGCATCACTGTGAAGAGAGCGGTTTTAGTGTGAAGAAAGGTCAGCGTGACTGTGAAGAGCGCGGGAGGAGTGAGAAGCAGGTCAGGATCACTGTCAAGAGACCGGTAGTAGTGTGAAGCAGTTCAGTGTCACTGTGAAGAGAGCGGTGGTAGAGTGAAGCAGGACAGCGTCACTGTGAAGAGAGCGGTATTCGTGTGAAGAAGGACAGCGTCACTGTGAAGAGAGCGGTAGTAGTGTGAAGCAGGTCAGCGTCACTGTGAAGAGAGCGGGAGTAGTGTGAAGCAGGTCAGCGTCGCTGTGAAGAGAGCGGTAGTAGCGTGAAGCAGGTCTGTGTCACTGTGACGAGAGCGGTAATAGTGTGAAGCAGGTCAGGATCACTGTGAAGAGACAGGGAGGAGTGTGAAGAAAGGTCAGCGTCACTGTGAAGAGAGTGCTAGTAATATGAAGCAGGTCAGCATCACTGTGAAGAGAACGGGAAGAGTGAGAAGCAGTTCAGCATCACTGTGAAGAGACGGAGTGGGGAATGAAGCAGGTCAGCATCACCGTGAAGAGACGGAGAGGTGTATGAGGCAGATCAGCATCACTGTCAAGAGACTGGGAGGAGTGTGAAGCAGATCAGCATCACTGTGAAGCGATGGGGAGGAGTGTGAAGCAGGTCAGCATCACTGTGAAGAGAGAGGTAGTAGTGTGAAGAAAGGTCAGCGTCACTGTGAAGAGCGCGGGAGCAGTGAGAAGCAGGACAGGATCACTGTGTAGAGACAGAGAGGGGGATGAAGCAGGTCTGCATCACTGTGAAGAGAGTGGTAGTAGTGTGAAGCAGGTCAGGATCACTGTGAAGAGACAGGGAGGAGTGTGAAGCAGGTCACCATCACTGTGAAGCGACGGAGAGGGGTATGAAGCAGATCAGCGTCACTGTGAAGAGATGAGGAGGAATGTAAAGCAGGTCAGATATCATTGAAGAAACGGGGAGGAGTGTGAAGCAGATCAGCATCACGATGTAGAGACGGAGAGGGGTATGAAGAAGGTCAGCATCACTGTGAAGAGACTGGGAGGAGTGTGAAGCAGGTCAGGATCACTGTGAAGCAGTTCATCGTCACTGAGAAGAGAGCGGTAGTATTTTGAAGCAGGTCAGTGTCACTGTGAAGAGAGCGGTAGTAGTGTGAAGCAGTTCAGGATCACTGTGAAGAGACAGGAAGGAGTGTGAAGCAGGTCAGTATCACTGTGAAGAGACTGAGAGGATTATGATGCAGGTCAGGATCACTGTGAAGAGACGGGGAGGAGTATGATGAAGATCAGCGTCACAGTGAAGAGACAGAGAGGATTGTGAAGCAGGTCAGATCAGATTGATGAGATGGGGAGGAGTATGAAGCTGGTCAGAATCACTGTGAAGAGACGGAGAGGAGTATGAAGCAGATCAGCGTCTCTGTGAAGTGACGTGGCGGAGTGTGAAGCCGGTCAGATCACATTAAAGAGACGGGGAGGAGTATGAAACAGATCAGCATCACTGTGTAGAGACGGAGAGCAGTATAAAACAAGTCAGCATCATTGTGAAGAGACGGAGAGGGGGATGAAGCAGATCAGCATCACTGTGAAGAGACTGAAATGAGTGTGAAGCAGGGCAGCATCACTGTGAAGAGAATGGGATGAGTGTGAAGCAGGTCAGCATCACTGTGAAGAGACGGAGAGGTGTAAGAGGCAGGTCAGCATCACTGTGAAGAGACCGGTAGTAGTGTGAAGCAGATCAGCATCACTGTGAAGATACCGGGAGTAGTGTGAAGCAGGTCAGCGTCACTGTGAAGAGAGTGGTAGTAGTGTGAAGAAAGGTCAGCATCATTGTGAAGAGCGCGGGAGCAGTGAGACGCAGGACAGGATCATTGTGTAGAGATGGAGAGGGGGATCAAGCAGGTCTACATCACTGTGAAGAGAGCGGTAGTAGTGTGATGAAAGTTCAGCGTCACTGTGAAGACTGCGGGAGGAGTGAGAAGCAGGTCAGGATCACTGTCAAGAGACCGGTAATATTGTGAAGCAGTTCAGGGTCACTGTGAAGAGAGCGGTGGTAGAGTGAAGCAGGTCAGCGTCACTGTGAAGAGAGCGGTATTAGTGTGAAGAAGGACAGCGTCGCTGTGAAGAGAGCGGTAGTAGTGTGAAGCAGGTCTGTGTCACTGTGAAGAGAGCGGTAGTAGTGTGAAGCAGGTCAGGATCACTGTGAAGAGACAGGGAGGAGTGTGAAACATGTCAGTATCACTGTGATGAGTCTGGGAGGAGTTTGAAGCCGGTCAGCGTCAATGTGAAGAAACAATGAGGAATGTGAAACAGATCAGTAACACTGTGAAGAGACGGAGAGGATTGTGATGCAGGTCTGCTTCTGTGTGAGGAGACGGAGAGGAGTTTGAAGCACATCAGCGTCACTGTGAAGAGACGTGGAGGAATGTGAAGCAGGTCAGATCACATTGAAGAGACTGGGAGGAGTGTGAAGCAGATCAGCATCACGATGTAGAGACGGAGAGGGCGATGAAGAAGGTCAGCATCACTGTGAAGAGACTGTGAGGAGTGTGAAGCATGTCAGGATCACTGTGAAGCAGTTCAGCATCAATGAGAAGAGAGCGGTAGTAGTTTGAAGCAGTTCAGTGTCACTGTGAAGAGAGCGGTAGTAGTGTGAAGCAGGTCAGCGTCCCAATGAAGAGAGCGGTAGTAGTGTTAAGCAGGTCAGTGTCACTGTGAAGAGAGCGGTAATAGTGTGTTGCAGGTCAGGAATACTGTGAAGAGACAGTGAGGAGTGTGAAGCAGGTCAGTATCACTGTAAAGAGACGGAGAGGAGTATGAAGAAGATCAGCGTCTCTGTGAAGTGACATGGAGGAGTGTGAAGCAGGTCAGATCACATTGAAGAGACGTGGAGGAGTATGAAACAGAGCAGCTTCACTGTGCAGAGACGGAGAGGAGTATAAAACAGGTCAGCATTTTGTGAAGAGACGGAGAGGGGGATGAAGCAGGTCAGCATCACTGTGAAGAGAATGAAATGAGTGTGAAGCAGGGCAGCATCGCTGTGAAGAGACGGGGAGGAGTGTGAAGCAGATCAGCATCACTGTGAAGCAGTTCAGCGTCACTGAGAAGAGAGCGGTAGTAGTTTGAAGCAGGTCAGTGTCACTGTGAAGAGAGCGGTAGTAGTGTGAAGCAGGTCAGCATCCCTGTGAAGAGAGCGGTAGTATGTGAAGCAGGTCAGTGTCACCGTGAAGAGAGCGGTAGTAGTGTGAAGCAGGTCAGCGTCCCTGTGAAGAGAGCGGTAGTAGTGTGAAGCAGTTCAGGATCACTGTGAAGAGACATGAAGGAGTGTGAAGCAGGTCAGTATCACTGTGAAGAGACGGAGACGATTGTGATGCAGGTCAGGATCACTGTGAAGAGACAGGGAGGAGTATGATGAAGATCAGCATCACAGTGAAGAGACAGAGAGGATTGTGAAGCAGGTCAGATCACATTGAAGAGATGGGGAGTAGTGTAAAGCAAGTCAGAATCACTGTCAAGAGACGGAGAGGAGTATGAAGCAGATCAGCGTCTCTGTGAAGTGACGTGGAGGAGTGTGAAGCAGGTCAGATAACATTGAAGAGACGGGGAGGAGTATGAAACAGATCAGCATCACTGTGTAGAGACGGAGAGGAGTATAAAACAGGTCAGCATCATTGTAAAGAGACGGAGAGGGGGATGAAGCAGGTCAGCATCACTGTGAAGAGACTGAAATGAGTTTGAAGCAGGGCAGCATCACTGTGAAGAGAATGGGATGAGTGTGAAGCAGGTCAGCATCACTGTGAAGAGACGGAGAGGTGTATGAGGCAGATCAGCACCACTGTGAAGAGACGGGGAGGAGTGTGAAGCAGGTCAGCGTCAATGTGACGAGCGCGGGAGCAGTGAGACGCAGGACAGGATCATTGTGTAGAGATGGAGAGGGGGATGAAGCAGGTCTGCATCACTTTGAAGAGAGCGGTAGTAGTGTGAAGAATGTTCAGCGTCACTGTGAAGACCGGGGGAGGAGTGAGTAGCAGGTCAGTATCACTGTCAAGAGACCGGTAGTAGTGTGAAGCAGTTCAGTGTCACTGTGAAGAGAGCGGTGGTAGAGTGAAGCAGGTCAGCGTCACTGTGAAGAGAGCGGTATTAGTGTGAAGCAGGTCAGCATCACTGTGAAGAGAGCGGTAGTAGCGTGAAGCAGGTCAGCGTCGCTGTGAAGAGAGCGGTAGTAGTGTGAAGCAGGTCTGTGTCACTGTGAAGAGAGCGGTAGTAGTGTGAATCAGGTCAGGATCACTGTGAAGAGACAGGGAGGAGTGTGAAACACGTCAGTATCACTGTGATGAGTCTGGGATGAGTTTGAAGCCGGTCAGCGTCAATGTGAAGAAACAATGAGGAGTGTGAAACAGATCAGTAACACTGTGAAGAGACGGAGAGGATTGTGATGCAGGTCAGGATCACTGTGAAGAGACGGGGAGGTGTATGATGCAGATCAGCGTCAATGTGAAGAGACAGAGAGGATTGTGAAGCAGGTCAGGATCACTGTGAAGTGACAGGGAGGAGAGTGAAGCAGGTCAGTATCACTGTATTGAGTCTGGGAGGAGTATGAAGCAGGTCAGCGTCAATGTGAAGAAACAGGGAGGAGTTTGAAACAGGTCAGTATCACTGTGTAGAGACGGAGAGGATTCTGATGCAGGTCAGCGTCACTGTGAAGAAACGGGGAGAAGTATGATGCAGATCAGCCTCAATGTGAAGAGACAGAGAGGATTGTGATGCAGGTCAGCGTCACTGTGAAGAGACGGGGAGAAGTATGATGCAGATCAGCGTCAATGTGAAGAGACGGAGAGGATTGTGAAGCAGGTCAGATCACATTGAAGAGATGGGGAGGGGGGTGAATCAGGTCAGCATCACTATGAAGAGACAGAGAGGAGTAAGAAGCAGATCAGCGTCACTGTGAAGAGACGTGGAGGAATGTGAAGCATGTCAGATCACAGTGAAGGGACGGGGAGGAGTGTGAAGCAGATCAGCATCACGATGTAGAGACGGAGAGGGGGATGAAGAAGGTCAGCATCACTGTGAAGAGACTGGGAGGAGTGTGAAGCAGGTCAGGATCACTGTGAAGCAGTTCAGCGTCACTGTGAAGAGAGCGGTAGTAGTATGAAGCAGGTCATTGTAACTGTGAAGAGAGCGGTAGTAGTTTGAAGCAGGTCAGTGTCACTGTGAAGAGAGCAGTAGTAGTGTGAAGCAGGTCAGCGTCCCTGTGAAGAGAGCGGTAGTAGTGTGAAGCAGGTCAGGATCACTGTGAAGAGACAGAGAGGATTGTGAAGCAGGTCAGATCACATTGAAGAGATGGGGAGGAGTGTGAAGCAGGTCAGAATCACTGTGAAGAGACGGAGAGGTGTATGAGGCAGATCAGCATCACTGTGAAGAGACGGGGAGGAGTGTGAAGCAAATCAGCATCACTGTGAAGTGACTGGGAGGAGTGTGAAGCAAGTCAGCATCACTGTGAAGATACCAGGAGTAGTGTGAAGCAGATCAGCGTCACTGTGAAGAGAGTGGTAGTAGTGTGAAGAAAGGTCAGTGTCACTGTGAAGAGCGCGGGAGCAGTGAGAAGCAGGACAGGATCACTGTGTAGAGTTGGAGAGGGGGATGAAGCAGGTCTGCATCACTGTGAAGAGAGCGGTAGTAGTGTGAAGAAAGGTCAGCGTCACTGTGAAGAGCACGGGAGGAGTGAGAAGCAGGTCAGGATCACTGTCAAGAGACCGGTAGTAGTGTGAAGCAGTTCAGTGTCACTGTGAAGAGAGCGTTGGTAGGGTGAAGCAGGACAGCGTCACTGTGAAGAGTGCGGTATTCGTGTGAAGAAGGACAGCGTCACTGTGAAGAGAGCGGTATTAGTGTGAAGCAGGTCAGCATCGCTGTGAAGAGAGCGGTAGTAGTGTGAAGCAGGTCAGCATCGCTGTGAAGAGAGCGGTAGTAGTATGAAGCAGGTTTGTGTCACTGTGAAGAGAGCGGTAGTAGTGTGAAGCAGGTCAGGATCACTGTGAAGAGACAGGGAGGAGTGTGAAGCAGGTCAGTATCACTGTGATGAGTCTGGGAGGAGTATGAAGCCGGTCAGCGTCAATGTGAAGAAACAGGGAGGAGTGTGAAACAGGTCAGTATCACTGTGAAGAGACGGAGAGGATTGTGATGCAGGTCAGGATCACTGTGAAGAGACGGGGAGGTTTATGCTGCAGATCAGGTTCAGTGTGAAGAGACAGAGAGGATTGTGAAGCAGGTCAGATCACATTGAAGAGGTGGGGAGGAGGGTGAAGCAGGTTAGCATCACTGTGAAGAGACGGAGAGGTGTATGAGGCAGATCAGCATCACTGTGAAGAGACGGGGAGGAGTGTGAAGCAGATCAGTTTCACTGTGTAGTGACTGGGAGGAGTGCGAAGCAGGTCAGCATCACTGTGAAGATACCGGGAGTAGTGTGAAGCAGATCAGCGTCACTGTGAAGAGAGTGGTAGTAGTGTGAAGAAAGGTCAGTGTCACTGTGAAGAGCGCGGGAGCAGTGAGAAGCAGGACAGGATCACTGTGTAGAGTTGGAGAGGGGGAGGAATCAGGTCTGCATCACTGTGAAGAGAGCGGTAGTAGTGTGAAGAAAGTTCAGCCTCACTGTGAAGAGCGCCGGAGGAGTGAGAAGCAGGTCAGGATCACTGTCAAGAGACCGTTAGTAGTGTAAAGCAGTTCAGTGTCACTGTGAAGAGAGCGGTGGTAGAGTGAAGCTGGTCAGCGTCAGTGTGAAGAGAGCAGTATTAGCGTGAAGCAGGTCAGCATCACTGTGAAGAGAGCGGTAGTACTGTGAAGCAGGTCAGCGTCACTGTGAAGAGACTGGGAGGAGTATGAAGCAGGTCAGTGTAACAGTGAAGAGAGCGGTTGTAGTGTGAAACAGGTCAGGATCACTGTGAAGAGACTGGAAGGAGTGTGAAGCAGTCGAGCGTCACTGTGAAGAAACTGGGAGGAGTGTGAAGCAGGTCAGCGTCACTGTGAAGAGACAGAGAGGATTGTGAAGCAGATCAGCATCACAGTGAAGAGACGGAGAGGAATATGAATCAGGTCAACATCACTTTGAAGAGATGGTGAGGAGTATGAAGCAGGTCAGTATTACTGTGAAGAGACGGAGAGGATTGTGAAGCAGGTCAGGATCACTGCGAAGAGACGGGGAGGAGTATGATGAAGATCAGCGTCACAGTGAAGAGACAGAGAGGATTGTGAAGCAGGTCAGAATCAGTGTCAAGAGACGGAGAGGAGTATGAAGCAGATCAGCGTCTCTGTGAAGTGACGTGGAGGAGTGTGAAGCAGATCAGCATCACTGTGTAGAGACGGAGAGGAGTATAAAACAGGTCAGCATCATTGTGAAGAGACGGAGAGGGGGATGAAGCAGGTCAGCATCACTGTGAAGAGACTGAAATGAGTGTGAAGCAGGGCATCATCACTGTGATGAGACTGGGATGAGTATGAAGCAGGTCAGCATCACTGTGAAGAGACGGAGAGGTGTATGAGGCAGATCAGCATCACTGTGAAGAGACTGGGAGGAGTGTGAAGCAGATCAGCATCACTGTGAAGATACCGGGAGTAGTGTGAAGCAGGTCAGCGTCACTGTGAAGAGCGCGGGAGCAGTGAGAAGCAGGACAGGATCATGTGTAGAGATGGAGAGCGGGATGAAGCAGGTCTGCATCACTGTGAAGAGAGCGGTAGTAGTGTGAAGAAAGGTCAGCGTGACTGTGAAGAGCGCGGGAGGAGTGAGAAGCAGGTCAGGATCACTGTCAAGAGACCGGTAGTAGTGTGAAGCAGTTCAGTGTCACTGTGAAGAGAGCGGTGGTAGAGTGAAGCAGGACAGCGTCACTGTGAAGAGAGCGGTATTCGTGTGAAGAAGGACAGCGTCACTGAAGAGAGCGGTAGTAGTGTGAAGCAGGTCAGCGTCACTGTGAAGAGAGCGGTAGTAGTGTGAAGCAGGTCAGGATCACTGTGAAGAGACAGGGAGGAGTGTGAAGAAAGGTCAGCGTCACTGTGAAGAGAGTGGTAGTAATATGAAGCAAGTCAGCATCACTGTGAAGAGAACGGGAAGAGTGAGAAGCAGTTCAGCATCAATGTGAAGAGACGGAGTGGGGAATGAAGCAGGTCAGCACCACTGTGAAGAGACGGAGAGGTGTATGAGGCAGATCAGCATCACTGTCAAGAGACTGGGAGGAGTATGAAGCAGATCAGCATCACTGTGAAGAAACAGAGGAGGGGGATGAAGCAGGTCAGCATCACTGTGAAGAGACTGGGATGGGTGTTAAGCATGTCAGCATCACTGTGAAGAGAGAGGTAGTAGTGTGAAGAAAGGTCAGCGTCACTGTGAAGAGCGCGGGAGCAGTGAGAAGCAGGACAGGATCACTGTGTAGAGATGGAGAGGGGGATGAAGCAGGTCTGCATCACTGTGAAGAGAGTGGTAGTAGTGTGAAGCAGGTCTGTGTCACTGTGAAGAGAGCGGTAGTAGTGTGAAGCAGTCAGGATCACTGTGAAGAGACAGGGAGGAGTGTGAAGCAGGTCAGTATCACTGTGATGAGTCTGGGAGGAGTATGAAGCCGGTCAGCGTCAATGTGAAGAAACAGGGAGGAGTGTGAAACAGGTCAGTATCACTGTGAAGAGACGGAGAGGATTGTGATGCAGGTCAGGATCACTGTGAAGAGACGGGGAGGTTTATGCTGCAGATCAGGTTCAATGTGAAGAGACAGAGAGGATTGTGAAGCAGGTCAGATCACATTGAAGAGGTGGGGAGGAGGGTGAAGCAGGTTAGCATCACTGTGAAGAGACGGAGAGGTGTATGAGGCAGATCAGCATCACTGTGAAGAGACGGGGAGGAGTGTGAAGCAGATCAGTTTCACTGTGTAGTGACTGGGAGGAGTGTGAAGCAGGTCAGCATCACTGTGAAGATACCGGGAGTAGTGTGAAACAGATCAGCGTCACTGTGAAGAGAGTGGTAGTAGTGTGAAGAAAGGCCAGTGTCACTGTGAAGAGCGCGGGAGCAGTGAGAAGCAGGACAGGATCACTGTAGAGTTGGAGAGGGGGAGGAATCAGGTCTGCATCACTGTGAAGAGAGCGGTAGTAGTGTGAAGAAAGTTCAGCCTCACTGTGAAGAGCGCCGGAGGAGTGATAAGCAGGTCAGGATCACTGTCAAGAGACCGTTAGTAGTGTAAAGCAGTTCAGTGTCACTGTGAAGAGAGCGGTGGTAGAGTGAAGCTGGTCAGCGTCAGTGTGAAGAGAGCAGTATTAGCGTGAAGCAGGTCAGCATCACTGTGAAGAGAGCGGTAGTAGTGTGAAGCAGGTATGCATCACTGTGAAGACAGCGGTAGTAGTGTGAAGCAGGTCAGCGTCACTGTGAAGAGACTGGGAGGAGTATGAAGCAGGTCAGTGTAACTGTGAAGAGAGCAGTTGTAGTGTGAAACAGGTCAGGATCACTGTGAAGAGACTGGAAGGAGTGTGAAGCAGTTGAGCGTCACTGTGAAGAAACTGGGAGGAGTGTGAAGCAGGTCAGCGTCACTGTGAAGAGACAGAGAGGATTGTGAAGCAGATCAGCATCACAGTGAAGAGACGGAGAGGAATATGAATCAGGTCAACATCACTTTGAAGAGATGGTGAGGAGTATGAAGCAGGTCAGTATTACTGTGAAGAGACGGAGAGGATTGTGAAGCAGGTCAGGATCACTGCGAAGAGACGGGGAGGAGTATGATGAAGATCAGCGTCACAGTGAAGAGACAGAGAGGATTGTGAAGCAGGTCAGAATCAGTGTCAAGAGACGGAGAGGAGTATGAAGCAGATCAGCGTCTCTGTGAAGTGACGTGGAGGAGTGTGAAGCAGATCAGCATCACTGTGTAGAGACGGAGAGGAGTATAAAACAGGTCAGCATCATTGTGAAGAGACGGAGAGGGGGATGAAGCAGGTCAGCATCACTGTGAAGAGACTGAAATGAGTGTGAAGCAGGGCAGCATCACTGTGAAGAGACTGGGATGAGTGTGAAGCAGGTCAGCATCACTGTGAAGAGACGGAGAGGTGCATGAGGCAGATCAGCATCACTGTGAAGAGACTGGGAGGAGTGTGAAGCAGATCAGCATCACTGTGAAGATACCGGGAGTAGTGTGAAGCAGGTCAGCGTCACTGTGAAGAGCGCGGGAGCAGTGAGAAGCAGGACAGGATCATGTGTAGAGATGGAGAGCGGGATGAAGCAGGTCTGCATCACTGTGAAGAGAGCGGTATTAGTGTGAAGAAAGGTCAGCGTGACTGTGAAGAGCGCGGGAGGAGTGAGAAGCAGGTCAGGATCACTGTCAAGAGACCGGTAGTAGTGTGAAGCAGTTCAGTGTCACTGTGAAGAGAGCGGTGGTAGAGTGAAGCAGGACAGCGTCACTGTGAAGAGAGCGGTATTCGTGTGAAGAAGGACAGCGTCACTGTGAAGAGAGCGGTAGTAGTGTGAAGCAGGTCAGCGTCACTGTGAAGAGACAGGGAGGAGTGTGAAGAAAGGTCAGCGTCACTGTGAAGAGAGCGGTAGTAATATGAAGCAGGTCAGCATCACTGTGAAGAGAACGGGAAGAGTGAGAAGCAGTTCAGCATCACTGTGAAGAGACGCAGTGGGGAATGAAGCAGGTCAGCATCACTGTGAAGAGATGGAGAGGTGTATGAGGCAGATCAGCATCACTGTCAAGAGACTGGGAGGAGTGTGAAGCAGATCAGCATCACTGTGAAGCGATGGGGAGGAGTGTGAAGCAGGTCAGCATCACTGTGAAGAGAGAGGTAGTAGTGTGAAGAAAGGTCAGCATCACTGTGAAGAGCGCGGGAGCAGTGAGAAGCAGGACAGGATCACTGTGTAGAGATGGAGAGGGGGATGAAGCAGGTCTGCATCACTGTGAAGAGAGTGGTAGTAGTGTGAAGCAGGTCTGTGTCATTGTGAAGAGAGCGGTAGTAGTGTGAAGCAGGTCAGGATCACTGTGAAGAGACAGGGAGGAGTGTGAAGCAGGTCACCATCACTGTGAAGCGACGGAGAGGGGTATGAAGCAGATCAGCGTCACTGTGAAGAGATGAGGAGGAATGTAAAGCAGGTCAGATATCATTGAAGAAACGGGGAGGAGTGTGAAGCAGATCAGCATCACGATGTAGAGACGGAGAGGGGTATGAAGAAGGTCAGCATCACTGTGAAGAGACTGGGAGGAGTGTGAAGCAGGTCAGGATCACTGTGAAGCAGTTCATCGTCACTGAGAAGAGAGCGGTAGTATTTTGAAGCAGGTCAGTGTCACTGTGAAGAGAGCGGTAGTAGTGTGAAGCAGTTCAGGATCACTGTGAAGAGACAGGAAGGAGTGTGAAGCAGGTCAGTATCACTGTGAAGAGACTGAGAGGATTATGATGCAGGTCAGGATCACTGTGAAGAGACGGGGAGGAGTATGATGAAGATCAGCGTCACAGTGAAGAGACAGAGAGGATTGTGAAGCAGGTCAGATCAGATTGATGAGATGGGGAGGAGTATGAAGCTGGTCAGAATCACTGTGAAGAGACGGAGAGGAGTATGAAGCAGATCAGCGTCTCTGTGAAGTGACGTGGCGGAGTGTGAAGCCGGTCAGATCACATTAAAGAGACGGGGAGGAGTATGAAACAGATCAGCATCACTGTGTAGAGACGGAGAGCAGTATAAAACAAGTCAGCATCATTGTGAAGAGACGGAGAGGGGGATGAAGCAGATCAGCATCACTGTGAAGAGAGTGAAATGAGTGTGAAGCAGGGCAGCATCACTGAAGAGAATGGGATGAGTGTGAAGCAGGTCAGCATCACTGTGAAGAGACGGAGAGGTGTAAGAGGCAGATCAGCATCACTGTGAAGAGACCGGTAGTAGTGTGAAGCAGATCAGCATCACTGTGAAGATACCGGGAGTAGTGTGAAACAGGTCAGCGTCACTGTGAAGAGAGTGGTAGTAGTGTGAAGAAAGGTCAGCATCACTGTGAAGAGCGCGGGAGCAGTGAGACGCAGGACAGGATCATTGTGTAGAGATGGAGAGGGGGATCAAGCAGGTCTACATCACTGTGAAGAGAGCGGTAGTAGTGTGATGAAAGTTCAGCGTCACTGTGAAGACTGCGGGAGGAGTGAGAAGCAGGTCAGGATCACTGTCAAGAGACCGGTAATAGTGTGAAGCAGTTCAGGGTCACTGTGAAGAGAGCGGTGGTAGAGTGAAGCAGGTCAGCGTCACTGTGAAGAGAGCGGTATTAGTGTGAAGAAGGACAGCGTCGCTGTGAAGAGAGCGGTAGTAGTGTGAAGCAGGTCTGTGTCACTGTGAAGAGAGCGGTAGTAGTGTGAAGCAGGTCAGGATCACTGTGAAGAGACAGGGAGGAGTGTGAAACATGTCAGTATCACTGTGATGAGTCTGGGAGGAGTTTGAAGCCGGTCAGCGTCAATGTGAAGAAACAATGAGGAATGTGAAACAGATCAGTAACACTGTGAAGAGACGGAGAGGATTGTGATGCAGGTCTGCATCTGTGTGAGGAGACGGAGAGGAGTTTGAAGCACATCAGCGTCACTGTGAAGAGACGTGGAGGAATGTGAAGTAGGTCAGATCACTTTGAAGAGACTGGGAGGAGTGTGAAGCAGATCAGCATCACGATGTAGAGACGGAGAGGGCGATGAAGAAGGTCAGCATCACTGTGAAGAGACTGTGAGGAGTGTGAAGCATGTCAGGATCACTGTGAAGCAGTTCAGCATCACTGAGAAGAGAGCGGTAGTAGTTTGAAGCAGTTCAGTGTCACTGTGAAGAGAGCGGTAGTAGTGTGAAGCAGGTCAGCGTCCCAATGAAGAGAGCGGTAGTAGTGTTAAGCAGGTCAGTGTCACTGTGAAGAGAGCGGTAATAGTGTGTTGCAGGTCAGGAATACTGTGAAGAGACAGTGAGGAGTGTGAAGCAGGTCAGTATCACTGTAAAGAGACGGAGAGGAGTATGAAGAAGATCAGCGTCTCTGTGAAGTGACGTGGAGGAGTGTGAAGCAGGTCAGATCACATTGAAGAGACGTGGAGGAGTATGAAACAGAGCAGCTTCACTGTGTATAGACGGAGAGGAGTATAAAACAGGTCAGCATTTTGTGAAGAGACGGAGAGGGGGATGAAGCAGGTCAGCATCACTGTGAAGAGAATGAAATGAGTGTGAAGCAGGGCAGCATCGCTGTGAAGAGACGGGGAGGAGTGTGAAGCAGATCAGCATCACTGTGAAGCAGTTCAGCGTCACTGAGAAGAGAGCGGTAGTAGTTTGAAGCAGGTCAGTGTCACTGTGAAGAGAGCGGTAGTAGTGTGAAGCAGGTCAGCATCCCTGTGAAGAGAGCGGTAGTATGTGAAGCAGGTCAGTGTCACCGTGAAGAGAGCGGTAGTAGTGTGAAGCAGGTCAGCGTCCCTGTGAAGAGAGCGGTAGTAGTGTGAAGCAGTTCAGGATCACTGTGAAGAGACATGAAGGAGTGTGAAGCAGGTCAGTATCACTGTGAAGAGACGGAGACGATTGTGATGCAGGTCAGGATCACTGTGAAGAGACGGGGAGGAGTATGATGAAGATCAGCATCACAGTGAAGAGACAGAGAGGATTGTGAAGCAGGTCAGATCACATTGAAGAGATGGGGAGTAGTGTAAAGCAAGTCAGAATCACTGTCAAGAGATGGAGAGGAGTATGAAGCAGATCAGCGTCTCTGTGAAGTGACGTGGAGGAGTGTGAAGCAGGTCAGATAACATTGAAGAGACGGGGAGGAGTATGAAACAGATCAGCATCACTGTGTAGAGACGGAGAGGAGTATAAAACAGGTCAGCATCATTGTAAAGAGACGGAGAGGGGGATGAAGCAGGTCAGCATCACTGTGAAGAGACTGAAATGAGTTTGAAGCAGGGCAGCATCACTGTGAAGAGAATGGGATGAGTGTGAAGCAGGTCAGCATCACTGTGAAGAGACGGAGAGGTGTATGAGGCAGATCAGCATCACTGTGAAGAGACGGGGAGGAGTGTGAAGCAGGTCAGCGTCAATGTGACGAGCGCGGGAGCAGTGAGACGCAGGACAGGATCATTGTGTAGAGATGGAGAGGGGGATGAAGCAGGTCTGCATCACTGTGAAGAGAGCGGTAGTAGTGTGAAGAAAGTTCAGCGTCACTGTGAAGACCGGGGGAGGAGTGAGTAGCAGGTCAGTATCACTGTCAAGAGACCGGTAGTAGTGTGAAGCAGTTCAGTGTCACTGTGAAGAGAGCGGTGGTAGAGTGAAGCAGGTCAGCGTCACTGTGAAGAGAGTGGTATTAGTGTGAAGCAGGTCAGCATCACTGTGAAGAGAGCGGTAGTAGTGTGAAGCAGGTCTGTGTCACTGTGAAGAGAGCGGTAGTAGTGTGAATCAGGTCAGGATCACTGTGAAGAGACAGGGAGGAGTGTGAAACACGTCAGTATCACTGTGATGAGTCTGGGATGAGTTTGAAGCCGGTCAGCGTCAATGTGAAGAAACAATGAGGAGTGTGAAACAGATCAGTAACACTGTGAAGAGACGGAGAGGATTGTGATGCAGGTCAGGATCACTGTGAAGAGACGGGGAGGTGTATGATGCAGATCAGCGTCAATGTGAAGAGACAGAGAGGATTGTGAAGCAGGTCAGGATCACTGTGAAGTGACAGGGAGGAGAGTGAAGCAGGTCAGTATCACTGTATTGAGTCTGGGAGGAGTATGAAGCCGGTCAGCGTCAATGTGAAGAAACAGGGAGGAGTGTGAAACAGGTCAGTATCACTGTGTAGAGACGGAGAGGATTCTGATGCAGGTCAGCGTCACTGTGAAGAAACGGGGAGAAGTATGATGCAGATCAGCCTCAATGTGAAGAGACAGAGAGGATTGTGATGCAGGTCAGCGTCACTGTGAAGAGACGGGGAGAAGTATGATGCAGATCAGCGTCAATGTGAAGAGACGGAGAGGATTGTGAAGCAGGTCAGATCACATTGAAGAGATGGGGAGGAGGGTGAATCAGGTCAGCATCACTATGAAGAGACAGAGAGGAGTAAGAAGCAGATCAGCGTCACTGTGAAGAGACGTGGAGGAATGTGAAGCATGTCAGATCACAGTGAAGGGACGGGGAGGAGTGTGAAGCAGATCAGCATCACGATGTAGAGACGGAGAGGGGGATGAAGAAGGTCAGCATCACTGTGAAGAGACTGGGAGGAGTGTGAAGCAGGTCAGGATCACTGTGAAGCAGTTCAGCGTCACTGTGAAGGGAGCGGTAGTAGTGTGAAGCAGGTCAGCGTCCCTGTGAAGAGAGCGGTATTAGTGTGAAGCAGGTCAGGATCACTGTGAAGAGACAGAGAGGATTGTGAAGCAGGTCAGATCACATTGAAGAGATGGGGAGGAGTGTGAAGCAGGTCAGAATCACTGTGAAGAGACGGAGAGGAGTATGAAGCAGATCGGCGTCTCTGTGAAGTGACGTTGTGGAGTGTGAAGCAGGTCAGATAACATTGAAGAGATGGGGAGGAGTATGAAACAGATCAGCATCACTGTGTAGAGACGCAGAGGAGTATAAAACAAGTCAGCATTATTGTGAAGAGACGGAGAGGGGGATGAAGCAGGTCAGCATCACTGTGAAGAGACTGAAATGAGTGTGAAGCAGGGCAGCATCACTGTAAAGAGACTGAGATGAGTGTGAAGCAGGTCAGCACCACTGTGAAGAGACGGAGAGGTGTATGAGGTAGTAGTGTGAATCAGGTCAGGATCGCTGTGAAGAGAAAGAAAGGAGTGTGAAGCAGGTCAGGATCACTGTGAAGAGACAGGGAGGAGTGTGAAGCAGGTCAGCATCAGTGTGAAGAGACGGAGAGGAGTTTCAAGCAGATCAGCATCACTGTGAAGTGACTGGGAGGAGTGTGAAGCAGGTCAGGATCACTGTGAAGCAGTTCAGCGTCACTGGGAAGAGAGCGGTATAGTTTGAAGGAGGTCAGTTTAACTGTGAAGAGAGCGGTAGTAGTGTGAAGCAGGTCAGCGTCCCTGTGAAGAGAGCGGTAGTAGTGTGAAGCAGGTCAGTGTCAATGTGAAGAGAGCGGTAGAAGTGTGAAGCAGGTCAGGATCACTGTGAAGAGACAGGGAGGAGTGTGAAGCAGGTCAGTATCACTGTGAAGAGACGGAGAGGATTGTGATGCAGGTCAGGATCACTGTGAAGAGACGGGGAGGAGTATGATGAAGATCAGCGTCATGGTGAAGAGACAGAGAGGATTGTGAAGCAGCTCAGATCACATTGAAGAGATGGATAGGTGTGTGAAGCAGGTCAGAATCACTGTGAAGAGACAGAGAGGAGTATGAAGCAGATCAGCGTCTCTCTGAAGCGACGTGGAGGAGTGTGAAGCAGGTCCGGATCACTGTGAAGAGACTGGAAGGAGTGTGAAGCAGTTGAGCATCACTGTGAAGAGACTGGGAGGAGTGTGAAGCAGGTCAGCGTCACTGTGAAGAGACAGAGAGGATTGTGATGCAGATCAGCATCACTGTGAAGAGACGGAGAGGAATATGAAGCAGGTCAGCATCACTTTGAAGAGATGGAGAGGAGTACGAAGGAGGTCAGCATCACTGTGAAGAGATAGAGTGGGGGTTGAAGCTGGTGAGCATCACTGAAGAGACTGGCATGAGTGAGAGGCAGGTCAGCATCACTGTGAAGAGACAGGTAGTAGTGTGAAGAAAGGTCAGCGTCAAATGTGAAGAGAGCGGTATTAGTGTGAAGCAGGTCAGCATCACTGTGAAGAGACCGGTAGTAATGTGCAGAAAGGTCAGCGTCACTGTGATGAGAGTGGTAGTATATTAAGCAGGTAAGCATTACTGTGAAGAGACTGGGATGAGTGTGAAGCAGATCTGCATCACTGTGAAGTGACTGGGAGGAGTGTGAAGCAGGTCAGCATCACTGTGAAGAGACCGGGAGTAGTGTGAAGCAGGTCAGCGTCGCTGTGAAGAGAGAGGTAGTAGTGTGAAGAAAGGTCAGCTTCACTGTGAAGAGCGCGGGAGCAGTGAGAAGCAGGACAGGATCACTGTGTAGAGATGGAGAGGGGGATGAAGCAGGTCTGCATCACTGTGAAGAGAGCGGTAGTTGTGTGAAGAAAGGTCAGCGTGACTGTGAAGAGCGCGAGAGGAGTGAGAAGCAGGTCAGGATCACTGTCAAGAGACCGTTAGTAGTGTGAAGCAGTTCAGTGTCACTGTGAAGAGAGCGGTGGTAGATTGAAGCAGGTCAGCGTCACTGTGAAGAGAGCGTTAGTAGTGTGATGCAGGTAAGTGTCACTGTGAAGAGAGCCGTAGTAGTGAGATGCAGGTCAGCATCGCTGTGAAGAGAGCGGAAGTAGTGTGAAGCAGGTAAGTGTCACTGTGAAGAGAGTGGTAGTAGTGTGAAGCAGGTCAGGATCACTGTAAAGAGACAGGGAGGAGTGTGAAGCAGGTCAGTATCACTGTGATGATTCTGGGAGGAGTATGAAGCCGGTCAGCGTCAATGTGAAAAAACAGGGAGGAGTGTGAAACAGGTCTGTATCACTGTGAAGAGACGGAGAGGATTGTGAAGCAGGTCAGGATCACTGTGAAGCAGTTCAGCGTCACTGAGAAGAGAGCGGTAGTAGTTTGAAGCATGTCAGTGTCACTGTGAAGAGAGAGGTAGTAGTGTGAAGAAAGGTCAGCGTCACTGTGAAGAGCGCGGAAGCAGTGAGAAGCAGGACAGGATCATTGTGTAGAGATGGAGAGGGGGATGAAGCAGGTCTGCATCACTGTGAAGAGAGTGGTAGTAGTGTGAAGAATGTTCAGCGTCACTGTGAATACCGGGGGAGGAGTGAGTAGCAGGTCAGGATCACTGTCAAGAGACCGGTAGTAGTGTGAAGCAGTTCAGTGTCACTGTGAAGAGAGCGGTGGTAGAGTGAAGCAGGTCAGCGTCACTGTGAAGAGAGCGATAGTAGTGTGAAGCAGGTCAGCGTCGCTGTGAAGAGAGCGGTAGTAGTGTGAAGCAGGTCAGGATCACTGTGAAGAGATAGAGAGGGGGTTGAAGCTGGTGAGCATCACTGAAGAGACTGGCATGAGTGAGAGGCAGGTCAGCATCACTGTGAAGAGACAGGTAGTAGTGTGAAGAAAGGTCAGCATCAAATGTGAAGAGAGCGGTAGTAGGGTGAAGCAGGGCAGCATCACTGTGAAGAGAGCGGTATTAGTGTGAAGCAGGTCTGTGTCACTGTGAAGAGAGCGGTAGTAGTGTGAAGCAGGTCAGGATCACTGTGAAGAGACAGGGAGGAGAGTGAAGCAGGTCAGTATCACTGTGATGAGACTGGGAGGAGTATGATGCCGGTCAGCGTCAATGTGAAGAAACAATGAGGAGTGTGAAACAGATCAGTAACACTGTGTAGAGACGGAGAGGATTGTGATGCAGGTCAGGATCACTGTGAAGAGACGGGGAGGTGTATGATGCAGATCAGCGTCAATGTGAAGAGACAGAGAGGATTGTGAAGCAGGTCAGATCACATTGAAGAGATGGGGAGAAGGGTGAAGCAGGTCTATGTCACTGTGAAGAGAGCGGTAGTAGTGTGAAGCAGGTCAGGATCACTGTGAAGTGACAGGGAGGAGAGTGAAGCAGGTCAGTATCACTGTGATGAGTCTGGGAGGAGTATGAAGCCGGTCAGCGTCAATGTGAAGAAACAGGGAGGAGTGTGAAACAGGTCATTATCACTGTGTAGAGACGGAGAGGATTGTGCTGCAGGTCAGCGTCATTGTGAAGAGACGGGGAGGAGTATGATTCAGATCAGCGTCAATGTGAAGAGACAGAGAGGATTGTGAAGCAGGTCAGATCACATTGAAGAGATGAGGAGGAGGGTGAATCAGGTCAGCATCAGTGTGAAGAGATGGAGAGGAGTAAGAAGCAGATCAGCGTCACTGTGAAGAGACGTGGAGGAATGTGAAGCAGGTCAGATCACAGTGAAGGGACGGGGAGGAGTGTGAAGCAGATCAGCATCATGATGTAGAGACGGAGAGGTGGATGAAGAAGGTCAGCATCACTGTGAAGAGACTGGGAGGAGTGTGAAGAAGGTCAGCATCACTGTGAAGCAGTTCAACGTCACTGAGAAGAGAGCGGTAGTAGTTTGAAGCAGGTCAGTGTCACTGTGAAGAGAGCGGTAGTAGTGTGAAGCAGGTCAGCGTCCCTGTGAAGAGAGCGGTAGTAGTGTGAAGCAGGTCAGGATCACTGTGAAGAGACAGGAAGGAGTGTGAAGCAGGTCAGGATCACTGTGAAGAGACAGGGAGGAGTGTGAAGCAGGTCAGTATCACTGTGAAGATACGGAGAGGATTGTGATGCAGGTCAGGATCACTGTGAAGAGACGGGGAGGAGTATGATGCACATCAGCGTCACCGTGAAGAGACAGAGAAGATTTTGTAGCAGGTCAGATCACATTGAAGAGATGGGGAGGAGTGTGAAGCAGGTCAGAATCACTGTGAAGAGACGGAGAGGAGTATGAAGCAGATCGGCGTCTCTGTGAAGAGACGTGGAGGAGTGTGAAGCATGTCAGATAACATTGAAGAGACGGGGAGGAGTATGAAACAGATCAGCACCACTGTGTAGAGACGGAGAGGAGTATAAAACAAGTCAGCATCATTGTGAAGAGACGGAGAGGGGGATGAAGCAGGTCAGCATCACTGTGAAGAGACTGAAATGAGTGTGAAGCAGGGCAGCATCACTGTGAAGAGACTGGGATGAGTGTGAAGCAGGTCAGCATCACTGTGAAGAGACGGAGTGGTGTATGAGGTAGTAGTGTGAATCAGGTCAGGATCACTGTGAAGAGACAGGAAGGAGTGTGAAGCAGGTCAGGATCACTGTGAAGAGACAGGGTGGAGTGTGAAGCAGTGTGAAGAGACGGAGAGGAGTTTCAAGCAGATCAGCGTCACTGTGAAGAGACGTGGAGGGGAATGAAGAAGGTCAGCATCACTGTGAAGTGACTGGGAGGAGTGTGAAGCAGGGCAGCATCACTGTGAAGAGACTGGGATGAGTGTGAAGCAGGTCAGCATCACTGTGAAGAGACGGAGAGGTGTATGAGGCAGATCAGCATCACTGTGAAGAGACGGGGAGGAATGTGAAGCAGATCAGCATCACTGTGAAGTGACTGGGAGCAGTGTGAAGGAGGCCTGCATCACTGTGAAGCGACCGGTAGTAGTGTGAAGAAAGGTCAGCGTCACTGTGAAGGGAGTGGTAGTAGTATGAAGCAGGTCAGCATCACTGTGGAGAGACTGGGATGAGTGTGAAGCAGGTCAGCATCACTGTGGAGAGACGGGGAGGAGTGTGAAGCAAATCAGCATCACTGTGAAGTGACTGGGAGGAGTGTGAAGCAAGTCAGCATCACTGTGAAGATACTGGGAGTAGTGTGAAGCAGATCAGCGTCACTGTGAAGAGAGTGGTAGTAGTGTGAAGAAAGGTCAGTGTCACTGTGAAGAGCGCGGGAGCAGTGAGAAGCAGGACAGGATCACTGTGTAGAGATGGAGAGGGGGATGAAGCAGGTCTGCATCACTGTGAAGAGAGCGGTAGTTGTGTGAAGAAAGGTCAGCGTGACTGTGAAGAGCGCGGGAGGAGTGAGAAGCAGGTCAGGATCACTGTCAAGAGACCGTTAGTAGTGTGAAGCAGTTCAGTGTCACTGTGAAGAGAGCGGTGTTAGATTGAAGCAGGTCAGCGTCACTGTGAAGAGAGCGATATTAGTGTGAAGAAGGTCAGCGTCACTGTGAAGAGAGCGTTAGTAGTGTGATGCAGGTAAGTGTCACTGTGAAGAGAGTGGTAGTAGTGTGAAGCAGGTCAGGATCACTGTGAAGAGACAGGGAGGAGTGTGAAGCAGGTCAGCGTCCCTGTGAAGAGAGCGGTAGTAGTGTGAAGCAGGTCAGGATCACTGTGAAGAGACAGGAAGGAGTGTGAAGCAGGTCAGGATCACTGTGAAGAGACAGGGAGGAGTGTGAAGCAGGTCAGTATCACTGTGAAGATACGGAGAGGATTGTGATGCAGGTCAGGATCACTGTGAAGAGACGGGGAGGAGTATGATGCACATCAGCGTCACCGTGAAGAGACAGAGAAGATTTTGTAGCAGGTCAGATCACATTGAAGAGATGGGGAGGAGTGTGAAGCAGGTCAGAATCACTGTGAAGAGACGGAGAGGAGTATGAAGCAGATCGGCGTCTCTGTGAAGAGACGTGGAGGAGTGTGAAGCATGTCAGATAACATTGAAGAGACGGGGAGGAGTATGAAACAGATCAGCACCACTGTGTAGAGACGGAGAGGAGTATAAAACAAGTCAGCATCATTGTGAAGAGACGGAGAGGGGGATGAAGCAGGTCAGCATCACTGTGAAGAGACTGAAATGAGTGTGAAGCAGGGCAGCATCACTGTGAAGAGACTGGGATGAGTGTGAAGCAGGTCAGCATCACTGTGAAGAGACGGAGTGGTGTATGAGGTAGTAGTGTGAATCAGGTCAGGATCACTGTGAAGAGACAGGAAGGAGTGTGAAGCAGGTCAGGATCACTGTGAAGAGACAGGGTGGAGTGTGAAGCAGTGTGAAGAGACGGAGAGGAGTTTCAAGCAGATCAGCGTCACTGTGAAGAGACGTGGAGGGGAATGAAGAAGGTCAGCATCACTGTGAAGTGACTGGGAGGAGTGTGAAGCAGGGCAGCATCACTGTGAAGAGACTGGGATGAGTGTGAAGCAGGTCAGCATCACTGTGAAGAGACGGAGAGGTGTATGAGGCAGATCAGCATCACTGTGAAGAGACGGGGAGGAATGTGAAGCAGATCAGCATCACTGTGAAGTGACTGGGAGCAGTGTGAAGGAGGCCTGCATCACTGTGAAGCGACCGGTAGTAGTGTGAAGAAAGGTCAGCGTCACTGTGAAGGGAGTGGTAGTAGTATGAAGCAGGTCAGCATCACTGTGGAGAGACTGGGATGAGTGTGAAGCAGGTCAGCATCACTGTGGAGAGACGGGGAGGAGTGTGAAGCAAATCAGCATCACTGTGAAGTGACTGGGAGGAGTGTGAAGCAAGTCAGCATCACTGTGAAGATACTGGGAGTAGTGTGAAGCAGATCAGCGTCACTGTGAAGAGAGTGGTAGTAGTGTGAAGAAAGGTCAGTGTCACTGTGAAGAGCGCGGGAGCAGTGAGAAGCAGGACAGGATCACTGTGTAGAGATGGAGAGGGGGATGAAGCAGGTCTGCATCACTGTGAAGAGAGCGGTAGTTGTGTGAAGAAAGGTCAGCGTGACTGTGAAGAGAGCGGGAGGAGTGAGAAGCAGGTCAGGATCACTGTCAAGAGACCGTTAGTAGTGTGAAGCAGTTCAGTGTCACTGTGAAGAGAGCGGTGTTAGATTGAAGCAGGTCAGCGTCACTGTGAAGAGAGCGATATTAGTGTGAAGAAGGTCAGCGTCACTGTGAAGAGAGCGTTAGTAGTGTGATGCAGGTAAGTGTCACTGTGAAGAGAGTGGTAGTAGTGTGAAGCAGGTCAGGATCACTGTGAAGAGACAGGGAGGAGTGTGAAGCAGGTCAGTATCACTGTGATGATTCTGGGAGGAGTATGAAGCCGGTCAGCGTCAACGTGAAGAAACAGAGAGGAGTGTGAAACAGGTCAGTATCACTATGAAGAGACGGAGAGGATTGTGAAGCAGGTCAGGATCACTGTGAAGCAGGTAAGCGTCACTGTGAAGAGAGAGGTAGTAGTGTGAAGAAAGGTCAGCGTCACTGTGAAGAACGCGGGAGCAGTGAGAACCATGACAGGATCACTGTGTAGAGATGGAGAGGGGGATGAAGCAGGTCTGCATCACTGTGAAGAGAGCGGTAGTTGCGTGAAGAAAAGTCAGCATGACTGTGAAGAGTGCGGGAGGAGTGAGAAGCAGGTCAGGATCACTGTCAAGAGACCGGTAGTAGTGTGAAGCAGTTCAGTGTCACTGTGAAGAGAGCGGTGGTAGATTGAAGCAGGTCAGCGTCACTGTGAAGAGAGCGGTATTAGTGTGAAGCAGGTCAGCATCACTGTGAACAGAGCGTTAGTAGTGTGATGCAGGTATATGTCACTGTGAAGAGAGTGGTAGTAGTGTGAAGCAGGTCAGGATCACTGTGAAGAGACAGGGAGGAGTGTGAAGCAGGTCAGTATCACTGTGATGATTCTGGGAGTAGTATGAAGCCGGTCAGCATCAATGTGAAGAAACAGAGAGGAGTGTGAAACAGGTCAGTATCACTGTGAAGAGACGGAGAGGATTGTGAAGCAGGTCAGGATCACTGTGAAGCGGTTCAGCGTCACTGAGAAGAGAGCGGTAGTAGTTTGAAGCAGGTCAGTGTCACTGTGAAGAGAGAGGTAGTAGTGTGAAGAAAGGTCAGCGTCACTGTGAAGAGCGCGGGAGCAGTGAGAAGCAGGACAGGATCATTGTGTAGAGATGGAGAGGGGGATGAAGCAGTTCTGCATCACTGTGAAGAGAGTGGTAGTAGTGTGAAAAATGTTCAGCGTCACTGTGAATACCGGGGGAGGAATGAGTAGCAGGTCAGGATCACTGTCAAGAGACCGGTAGTAGTGTGAAGCAGTTCAGTGTCACTGTGAAGAGAGCGGTGGTAGATTGAAGCAGGTCAGCGTCACTGTGAAGAGAGCGGTAGTAGTGTGAAGCAGGACAGCGTCACTGTGAAGAGAGCGATAGTAGTGTGAAGCAGGTCAGCGTCACTGTGAAGAGAGCGGTAGTAGTGTGAAGAAGGACAGCATCACTGTGAAGAGAGCGATAGTAGTGTGAAGCAGGTCAGCATCACTGTGAAGAGAGCGGTAGTAGTGTGAAGCAGGTCAGGATCACTGTGAAGAGACAGGGAGGAGTGTGAAACACGTCAGTATCACTATGATGAGTCTGGGAGGAGTTTGAAGCCAGTCAGCGTCAATGTGAAGAAACAATGAGGAATGTGAAACAGATCAGTAACACTGTGAAGAGACGGAGAGGATTGTGATGCAGGTCAGGATCACTGTGAAGAGACGGGGAGGTGTATGATGCAGATCAGCGTCAATGTGAAGAGACAGAGAGGATTGTGAAGCAGGTCAGATCACATTGAAGAGATGGGGAGGAGGGTGAAGCAGGTCTGCATCAGTGTGAAGAGACGGAGAGGAGTTTGAAGCAGATCAGCGTCACTGTGAAGAGACGTGGAGGAATGTGAAGCAGGTCAGATCACATTGAAGAGACGGGGAGGAGTGTGAAGCAGATCAGATCACATGGAAGAGACGGGGAGGAGTATGAAACAGAGCAGCATCACTGTGTAGAGACGGAGAGGAGTATAAAACAGGTCAGCATGTTTGTGAAGAGACGGAGAGGGGGAAGAAGCAGGTCAGCATCACTGTGAAGAGAATGAAATGAGTGTGAAGCAGGGCAGCATCGCTGTGAAGAGACGGGGAGGAATGTGAAGCAGATCAGCATCACTGTGAAGCAGTTCAGCGTCACTGAGAAGAGAGCGGTAATAGTTTGAAGCAGGTCAGTGTCACTGTGAAGAGAGCGGTAGTAGTGTGAAGAAATTTCAGCGTCACTGTGAAGAGCACGGGAGGAGTGAGAAGCAGGTCAGGATCACTGTCAAGAGACCGGTAGTAGTGTGAAGCAGTTCAGTGTCACTGAGAAGAGAGCGGTGGTAGATTGAAGGAGGTCAGCGTCACTGTGAAGAGAGCGGTATTAGTGTGAAGAAGGTCACCGTCACCGTGAAGAGAGCGGTAGTTGTGTGAAGCCGGTCAGCGTTGCTGTGAAGAGAGCGGTAGTAGTGTGAAGCAGGTCTGTGTCACTGTGAAGAGAGCGGTAGTAGTGTGAAGCAGTCAGGATCACTGTGAAGAGACAGGGAGGAGAGTGAAGCAGGTCAGTATCACTGTGATGAGTCTGGGAGGAGTATGAAGCCGGTCAGCGTCAATGTGAAGAAACAATGAGGACTGTGAAACAGATCAGTAACACTGTGTAGAGACGGAGAGGATTGTGATGCAGGTCAGGATCACTGTGAAGAGAGGGGGAGGTGTATGATGCAGATCAGCGTCAATGTGAAGAGACAGAGAGGATTGTGAAGCAGGTCAGATCACGTTGAAGAGATGGGGAGGAGGGTGAATCAGGTCAGCATCAGTGTGAAGAGACGGAGAGGAGTAAGAAGCAGATCAGCGTCACTGTGAAGAGACATGGAGGAATGTGAAGCAGGTCAGATCACAGTGAAAGGACGGGGAGGAGTGTGAAGCAGATCAGCATCACGATGTAGAGACGGAGAGGGGGATGAAGAAGGTCAGCATCACTGTGAAGAGACTGGGAGGAGTGTGAAGCAGGTGACGATCATTGTGAAGCAGTTCAGCGTCACTGAGAAGAGAGCGGTTGTAGTTTGAAGCAGGTCAGTGTCACTGTGAAGAGAGCGGTAGTAGTGTGAAGCAGGTCAGCGTCCCTGTGAAGAGAGCGGTAGTAGTGTGAAGCAGGTCAGGGTCACTGTGAAGAGACAGGAAGGAGTGTGAAGCAGGTCAGGATCACTGTGAAGAGACAGGGAGGAGTGTGAAGCAGGTCAGTATCAATGTGAAGAGACGGAGAGGATTGTGATGCAGGTCAGGATCACTGTGAAGAGACGGGGAGGAGTATGATGCACATCAGCGTCACAGTGAGGAGACAGAGAGGATTGTGAAGCAGGTCAGATCACATTGAAGAGATGGGGAGGAGTGTGAAGCAGGTCAGAATCACTGTGAAGAGACGGAAAGGAGTATGAAGCAGATCGGCGATTCTGTGAAGTGACGTGGAGGAGTGTGAAGCAAGTCACATAACATGGAAGAGACGGGGAGGAGTATGAAACAGATCAGCATCACTGTGTAGAGAAGGAGAGGAGTATAAAACAGGTCAGCATCATTGTGAAGAGACGGAGAGGGGGATGAAGCAGGTCAGCATCACTGTGAAGAGACTGGGATGAGTGTGAAGCAGGTCAGCATCACTGAAGAGACGGAGAGGTGTATGAGGTACTAGTGTGAAGCAGGTCAGGATCACTGTGAAGAGACAGGAAGGAGTGTGAAGCAGGTCAGGATCACTGTGAAGAGACAGGGAGGAGTATGATGCACATCAGCATCACAGTGAAGAGACAGAGAGGATTGTGAAGCAGGTCAGATCACATTGAAGAGACGGGGAGGAGTGTGAAGCAAGTCAGAATCACTGTGAAGAGACGGAGAGGAGTGTGAAGCAGATCAGCGTCACTGTGAAGAGACGGGGAGGAATGTGAAGCAGATCAGCATCACTGTGAAGTGACTGGGAGCAGTGTGAAGGAGGCCTGCATCACTGTGAAGCGACCGGTAGTAGTGTGAAGAAAGGTCAGCGTCACTGTGAAGGGAGTGGTAGTAGTATGAAGCAGGTCAGCATCACTGTGGAGAGACTGGGATGAGTGTGAAGCAGGTCAGCATCACTGTGGAGAGACGGGGAGGAGTGTGAAGCAAATCAGCATCACTGTGAAGTGACTGGGAGGAGTGTGAAGCAAGTCAGCATCACTGTGAAGATACTGGGAGTAGTGTGAAGCAGATCAGCGTCACTGTGAAGAGAGTGGTAGTAGTGTGAAGAAAGGTCAGTGTCACTGTGAAGAGCGCGGGAGCAGTGAGAAGCAGGACAGGATCACTGTGTAGAGATGGAGAGGGGGATGAAGCAGGTCTGCATCACTGTGAAGAGAGCGGTAGTTGTGTGAAGAAAGGTCAGCGTGACTGTGAAGAGCGCGGGAGGAGTGAGAAGCAGGTCAGGATCACTGTCAAGAGACCGTTAGTAGTGTGAAGCAGTTCAGTGTCACTGTGAAGAGAGCGGTGTTAGATTGAAGCAGGTCAGCGTCACTGTGAAGAGAGCGATATTAGTGTGAAGAAGGTCAGCGTCACTGTGAAGAGAGCGTTAGTAGTGTGATGCAGGTAAGTGTCACTGTGAAGAGAGTGGTAGTAGTGTGAAGCAGGTCAGGATCACTGTGAAGAGACAGGGAGGAGTGTGAAGCAGGTCAGCGTCCCTGTGAAGAGAGCGGTAGTAGTGTGAAGCAGGTCAGGATCACTGTGAAGAGACAGGAAGGAGTGTGAAGCAGGTCAGGATCACTGTGAAGAGACAGGGAGGAGTGTGAAGCAGGTCAGTATCACTGTGAAGATACGGAGAGGATTGTGATGCAGGTCAGGATCACTGTGAAGAGACGGGGAGGAGTATGATGCACATCAGCGTCACCGTGAAGAGACAGAGAAGATTGTGAAGCAGGTCAGATCACATTGAAGAGATGGGGAGGAGTGTGAAGCAGGTCAGAATCACTGTGAAGAGACGGAGAGGAGTATGAAGCAGATCGGCGTCTCTGTGAAGAGACGTGGAGGAGTGTGAAGCATGTCAGATAACATTGAAGAGACGGGGAGGAGTATGAAACAGATCAGCACCACTGTGTAGAGACGGAGAGGAGTATAAAACAAGTCAGCATCATTGTGAAGAGACGGAGAGGGGGATGAAGCAGGTCAGCATCACTGTGAAGAGACTGAAATGAGTGTGAAGCAGGGCAGCATCACTGTGAAGAGACTGGGATGAGTGTGAAGCAGGTCAGCATCACTGTGAAGAGACGGAGTGGTGTATGAGGTAGTAGTGTGAATCAGGTCAGGATCACTGTGAAGAGACAGGAAGGAGTGTGAAGCAGGTCAGGATCACTGTGAAGAGACAGGGTGGAGTGTGAAGCAGTGTGAAGAGACGGAGAGGAGTTTCAAGCAGATCAGCGTCACTGTGAAGAGACGTGGAGGGGAATGAAGAAGGTCAGCATCACTGTGAAGTGACTGGGAGGAGTGTGAAGCAGGGCAGCATCACTGTGAAGAGACTGGGATGAGTGTGAAGCAGGTCAGCATCACTGTGAAGAGACGGAGAGGTGTATGAGGCAGATCAGCATCACTGTGAAGAGACGGGGAGGAATGTGAAGCAGATCAGCATCACTGTGAAGTGACTGGGAGCAGTGTGAAGGAGGCGTGCATCACTGTGAAGCGACCGGTAGTAGTGTGAAGAAAGGTCAGCGTCACTGTGAAGGGAGTGGTAGTAGTATGAAGCAGGTCAGCATCACTGTGGAGAGACTGGGATGAGTGTGAAGCAGGTCAGCATCACTGTGGAGAGACGGGGAGGAGTGTGAAGCAAATCAGCATCACTGTGAAGTGACTGGGAGGAGTGTGAAGCAAGTCAGCATCACTGTGAAGATACTGGGAGTAGTGTGAAGCAGATCAGCGTCACTGTGAAGAGAGTGGTAGTAGTGTGAAGAAAGGTCAGTGTCACTGTGTAGAGCGCGGGAGCAGTGAGAAGCAGGACAGGATCACTGTGTAGAGATGGAGAGGGGGATGAAGCAGGTCTGCATCACTGTGAAGAGAGCGGTAGTTGTGTGAAGAAAGGTCAGCGTGACTGTGAAGAGCGCGGGAGGAGTGAGAAGCAGGTCAGGATCACTGTCAAGAGACCGTTAGTAGTGTGAAGCAGTTCAGTGTCACTGTGAAGAGAGCGGTGTTAGATTGAAGCAGGTCAGCGTCACTGTGAAGAGAGCGATATTAGTGTGAAGAAGGTCAGCGTCACTGTGAAGAGAGCGTTAGTAGTGTGATGCAGGTAAGTGTCACTGTGAAGAGAGTGGTAGTAGTGTGAAGCAGGTCAGGATCACTGTGAAGAGACAGGGAGGAGTGTGAAGCAGGTCAGTATCACTGTGATGATTCTGGGAGGAGTATGAAGCCGGTCAGCGTCAACGTGAAGAAACAGAGAGGAGTGTGAAACAGGTCAGTATCACTGTGAAGAGACGGAGAGGATTGTGAAGCAGGTCAGGATCACTGTGAAGCAGGTAAGCGTCACTGTGAAGAGAGAGGTAGTAGTGTGAAGAAAGGTCAGCGTCACTGTGAAGAACGCGGGAGCAGTGAGAACCATGACAGGATCACTGTGTAGAGATGGAGAGGGGGATGAAGCAGGTCTGCATCACTGTGAAGAGAGCGGTAGTTGCGTGAAGAAAAGTCAGCATGACTGTGAAGAGTGCGGGAGGAGTGAGAAGCAGGTCAGGATCACTGTCAAGAGACCGGTAGTAGTGTGAAGCAGTTCAGTGTCACTGTGAAGAGAGCAGTGGTAGATTGAAGCAGGTCAGCGTCACTGTGAAGAGAGCGGTATTAGTGTGAAGCAGGTCAGCGTCACTGTGAACAGAGCGTTAGTAGTGTGATGCAGGTAAGTGTCACTGTGAAGAGAGTGGTAGTAGTGTGAAGCAGGTCAGGATCACTGTGAAGAGACAGGGAGGAGTGTGAAGCAGGTCAGTATCACTGTGATGATTCTGGGAGTAGTATGAAGCCGGTCAGCATCAATGTGAAGAAACAGAGAGGAGTGTGAAACAGGTCAGTATCACTGTGAAGAGACGGAGAGGATTGTGAAGCAGGTCAGGATCACTGTGAAGCGGTTCAGCGTCACTGAGAAGAGAGCGGTAGTAGTTTGAAGCAGGTCAGTGTCACTGTGAAGAGAGAGGTAGTAGTGTGAAGAAAGGTCAGCGTCACTGTGAAGAGCGCGGGAGCAGTGAGAAGCAGGACAGGATCATTGTGTAGAGATGGAGAGGGGGATGAAGCAGTTCTGCATCACTGTGAAGAGAGTGGTAGTAGTGTGAAAAATGTTCAGCGTCACTGTGAATACCGGGGGAGGAATGAGTAGCAGGTCAGGATCACTGTCAAGAGACCGGTAGTAGTGTGAAGCAGTTCAGTGTCACTGTGAAGAGAGCGGTGGTAGATTGAAGCAGGTCAGCGTCACTGTGAAGAGAGCGGTAGTAGTGTGAAGCAGGACAGCGTCACTGTGAAGAGAGCGATAGTAGTGTGAAGCAGGTCAGCGTCACTGTGAAGAGAGCGGTAGTAGTGTGAAGAAGGACAGCATCACTGTGAAGAGAGCGATAGTAGTGTGAAGCAGGTCAGCATCACTGTGAAGAGAGCGGTAGTAGTGTGAAGCAGGTCAGGATCACTGTGAAGAGACAGGGAGGAGTGTGAAACACGTCAGTATCACTATGATGAGTCTGGGAGGAGTTTGAAGCCAGTCAGCGTCAATGTGAAGAAACAATGAGGAATGTGAAACAGATCAGTAACACTGTGAAGAGACGGAGAGGATTGTGATGCAGGTCAGGATCACTGTGAAGAGACGGGGAGGTGTATGATGCAGATCAGCGTCAATGTGAAGAGACAGAGAGGATTGTGAAGCAGGTCAGATCACATTGAAGAGATGGGGAGGAGGGTGAAGCAGGTCTGCATCAGTGTGAAGAGACGGAGAGGAGTTTGAAGCAGATCAGCGTCACTGTGAAGAGACGTGGAGGAATGTGAAGCAGGTCAGATCACATTGAAGAGACGGGGAGGAGTGTGAAGCAGATCAGATCACATGGAAGAGACGGGGAGGAGTATGAAACAGAGCAGCATCACTGTGTAGAGACGGAGAGGAGTATAAAACAGGTCAGCATGTTTGTGAAGAGACGGAGAGGGGGAAGAAGCAGGTCAGCATCACTGTGAAGAGAATGAAATGAGTGTGAAGCAGGGCAGCATCACTGTGAAGAGACGGGGAGGAATGTGAAGCAGATCAGCATCACTGTGAAGCAGTTCAGCGTCACTGAGAAGAGAGCGGTAATAGTTTGAAGCAGGTCAGTGTCACTGTGAAGAGAGCGGTGGTAGTGTGAAGAAATTTCAGCGTCACTGTGAAGAGCACGGGAGGAGTGAGAAGCAGGTCAGGATCACTGTCAAGAGACCGGTAGTAGTGTGAAGCAGTTCAGTGTCACTGAGAAGAGAGCGGTGGTAGATTGAAGGAGGTCAGCGTCACTGTGAAGAGAGCGGTATTAGTGTGAAGAAGGTCACCGTCACCGTGAAGAGAGCGGTAGTTGTGTGAAGCCGGTCAGCGTTGCTGTGAAGAGAGCGGTAGTAGTGTGAAGCAGGTCTGTGTCACTGTGAAGAGAGCGGTAGTAGTGTGAAGCAGTCAGGATCACTGTGAAGAGACAGGGAGGAGAGTGAAGCAGGTCAGTATCACTGTGATGAGTCTGGGAGGAGTATGAAGCCGGTCAGCGTCAATGTGAAGAAACAATGAGGACTGTGAAACAGATCAGTAACACTGTGTAGAGACGGAGAGGATTGTGATGCAGGTCAGGATCACTGTGAAGAGAGGGGGAGGTGTATGATGCAGATCAGCGTCAATGTGAAGAGACAGAGAGGATTGTGAAGCAGGTCAGATCACGTTGAAGAGATGGGGAGGAGGGTGAATCAGGTCAGCATCAGTGTGAAGAGACGGAGAGGAGTAAGAAGCAGATCAGCGTCACTGTGAAGAGACATGGAGGAATGTGAAGCAGGTCAGATCACAGTGAAAGGACGGGGAGGAGTGTGAAGCAGATCAGCATCACGATGTAGAGACGGAGAGGGGGATGAAGAAGGTCAGCATCACTGTGAAGAGACTGGGAGGAGTGTGAAGCAGGTGACGATCATTGTGAAGCAGTTCAGCGTCACTGAGAAGAGAGCGGTTGTAGTTTGAAGCAGGTCAGTGTCACTGTGAAGAGAGCGGTAGTAGTGTGAAGCAGGTCAGCGTCCCTGTGAAGAGAGCGGTAGTAGTGTGAAGCAGGTCAGGGTCACTGTGAAGAGACAGGAAGGAGTGTGAAGCAGGTCAGGATCACTGTGAAGAGACAGGGAGGAGTGTGAAGCAGGTCAGTATCAATGTGAAGAGACGGAGAGGATTGTGATGCAGGTCAGGATCACTGTGAAGAGACGGGGAGGAGTATGATGCACATCAGCGTCACAGTGAGGAGACAGAGAGGATTGTGAAGCAGATCAGATCACATTGAAGAGATGTGGAGGAGTGTGAAGCAGGTCAGAATCACTGTGAAGAGACGGAAAGGAGTATGAAGCAGATCGGCGATTCTGTGAAGTGACGTGGAGGAGTGTGAAGCAAGTCACATAACATGGAAGAGACGGGGAGGAGTATGAAACAGATCAGCATCACTGTGTAGAGAAGGAGAGGAGTATAAAACAGGTCAGCATCATTGTGAAGAGACGGAGAGGGGGATGAAGCAGGTCAGCATCACTGTGAAGAGACTGGGATGAGTGTGAAGCAGGTCAGCATCACTGAAGAGACGGAGAGGTGTATGAGGTACTAGTGTGAAGCAGGTCAGGATCACTGTGAAGAGACAGGAAGGAGTGTGAAGCAGGTCAGGATCACTGTGAAGAGACAGGGAGGAGTATGATGCACATCAGCGTCACAGTGAAGAGACAGAGAGGATTGTGAAGCAGGTCAGATCACATTGAAGAGACAGGGAGGAGTGTGAAGCAAGTCAGAATCACTGTGAAGAGACGGAGAGGAGTGTGAAGCAGATCAGCGTCACTGTGAAGAGACGTGGAGGGGAATGAAGAAGGTCAGCATCACTGTGAAGTGACTGGGAGGAGTGTGAAGCAGGTCAGGATCACTGTGAAGAAGTTCAGCGTCACTGAGAAGAAAGCGGTAGTAGTTTGAAGGAGGTCAGTTTCACTGTGAAGAGAGCAGTAGTAGTGTGAAGCAGGTCAGCGTCACTGTGAAGAGACGTGGAGGGGAATGAAGAAGGTCAGCATCACTGTGAAGTGACTGGGAGGAGTGTGAAGCTGGTCAGGATCACTGTGAAGAAGTTCAGTGTCACTGAGAAGAAAGCGGTAGTAGTTTGAAGGAGGTCAGTTTCACTGTGAAGAGAGCAGTAGTAGTGTGAAGCAGGTCAGCGTCACTGTGAAGAGAGCGGTAGTAGTGTGAAGAAGGACAGCGTCACTGTGAAGAGAGCGATAGTAGTGTGAAGCAGGTCAGCATCACTGTGAAGAGAGCGGTAGTAGTGTGAAGCAGGTCAGGATCACAGTGAAGAGACAGGGAGGTGTGTGAAACACGTCAGTATCACTATGATGAGTCTGGGAGGAGTTTGAAGCCAGTCAGCGTCAATGTGAAGAAACAATGAGGAATGTGAAACAGATCATTAACACTGTGAAGAGACGGAGAGGATTGTGATGCAGGTCAGGATCACTGTGAAGAGACGGGGAGGTGTATGATGCAGATCAGCGTCAATGTGAAGAGACAGAGAGGATTGTGAAGCAGGTCAGATCACATTGAAGAGATGGGGAGGAGGGTGAAGCAGGTCTGCATCAGTGTGAAGAGAGCGGTAGTAGTGTGAAGCAGGTCTGTGTCACTGTGAAGAGAGCGGTAGTAGTGTGAAGCAGGTCAGGATCACTGTGAAGAGACAGGGAGGAGTGTGAAGCAGGTCAGGATCACTGTGAAGAGACCGGTAGTATTGTGGAGCAGTTCAGCGTCACTGTGAAGAGAGCGGTAGTGGTTTGAAGCAGGTCAGGATCACGGTGAAGAGATAGGAATAAGTGTGAAGCAGTTCAGCATCACTGTGAAGAGACTGGGAGGAGTGTGAAGCAGGTCAGTATCACTGTGAAGAGGCGGAGAGGATTGTGATGCAGGTCAGGATCACTGTGAAGAGACGGGGAGGAGTATGATGCAGATCAGCATCACAGTGAAGAGACAGAGATGATTGTGAAGCAGGTCAGATCACATTGAAGACATGGGGAGAAATGTGAAGCAGGTCAGCGTCACTGTGAAGAGATGGAGAGGGGGATGATGGTGGTAAGCATCAATGAAGAGACTGGCATGAGTGTGAAGCAGGTCAGCATCACTGTTAAGAGACCGGTAGTAGTGTGAAGAAAGGTCAGCGTCACTGTGAAGAGACCAGGAGGATTGTGAAGCATGTCAGCATCACTGTGAAGAGACCGGGAGGAGTGAGAAGCAGTTCAGGATCACTGTGAAGAGATGGAGAGGGGGATGAAGCAGTTCAGCATCACTGTGAAGAGACTGGGATGAGTGTGAAGCAGGTCAGCATCACTAAGAAGAGACTGGCATGAGTGTGAAGCAGGTCAGCGTCACTGTGAAGAGACTGGGAGGAGTGTGAAGCAGGTCAGCACCACTGCAAAGAGACTGGGAGGAGTGTGAAGCAGGTCAGCATCACTGTGAAGAGACCGGTAATAGTGTGAAGCAGGTCAGCGCCACTGTGAAGAGAGTGGAAGGAGTGTGAAGCAGGTCAGGATCACTGTGAAGAGACAGGAAGGATTGTGAAGCTGTTCAACATCACTGTGAAGAGTCTGGGAGGAGTGTGAAGCAGGTCAGTATCACTGTGAAGAGGCGGAGAGGATTGTGATGCAGGTCAGGATCTCTCTGAATAGACGGGGAGGAGTATGATGCAGATCAGCATCACAGTGAAGAGACAGAGAGGATTGTTAAGCAGGTCAGATCACATTGAAGAGATGGGGAGGAGTGTGAAGCAAGTCAGAATCACTGTGAAGAGACGTGGAGGGGAATGAAGAAGGTCAGCATCACTGTGAAGTGACTGGGAGGAGTGTGAAGCAGGTCAGGATCACTGTGAAGCAGTTCAGCGTCACTGAGAAGAAAGCGGTAGTAATTTGAAGGAGGTCAGTTTCACTGTGAAGAGAGCGGCAGTAGTGTGAATCACGTCAGCGTCCCTGTGAAGATAGCGGTAGTAGTGTGAAGCAGGTCAGTGTCACTGTGAAGAGAGCGGTAGAAGTTTGAAGCAGGTCAGGATCACTGTGAAGAGACGGGGAGGAGTATGATGAAGATCAGCGTCATGGTGAAGAAACAGAGAGGATTGTGAAGCAGGTCAGATCACATTGAAGAGATGGATAGGAGTGTGAAGCAGGTCAGAATCACTGTGAAGAGACGGAGAGGAGTATGAAGCTGATCAGCGTCTATGTGAAGTGACGTGGAGGAATGTGAAGCAGGTCAGATCACATTGAAGAGACGGGGAGGAGTATGAAACAGATCAGCATCAATGTGTAGAGACGGAGAGGAGTATAAAACAGGTCAGCATTATTGTGAAGAGACGGAGAGGGGGATGAAGCAGGTCAGCATCACTGTGAAGAGAGTGAAATGAGTGTGAAGCAGGGCAGCATCACTTTGAAGAGACTGGGATGAGTGTGAAGCAGGTCAGCATCACTGTGAAGAGACGGAGAGGTGTATGAGGCAGATCAGCATCACTGTGAAGCGACGGGGAGGAATGTGACGCAGATCAGCATCACTGTGAATTGACTGGGAGAAGTGTGAAGCAGGCCAGCATCACTGTGAAGAGACCGGTAGTAGTGTGAAGAAAGGTCAGCGTCACTGTGAAGAGAGTGGTAGTAGTATGAAGCAGGTCAGCATCACTGTGAAGAGATTGGGATGAGTGTGAAGCAGGTCAGCATCACTGTGAAGAGACTGGGATGAGTGTGAAGCAGGTCAGCATCACTGTGAAGAGACGGAGAGGTGTATGAGGCAGATCAGCATCACTGTGAAGAGACGGGGAGGAGTGTGAAGCAGATCAGCATCACTGTGAAGTGACTGGGAGGAGTGTGAAGTAGGTCAGCATCACTGTGAAGAGAGCAGTAGTAGTGTGAAGCGGGTATGCATCACTGTGAAGACAGCGGTAGTAGTGTGAAGCAGGTCAGCGTCACTGTGAAGAGACTGGGAGGACTGTGAAGCAGGTCAGTGTAACTGTGCAGAGAACGGTCGTAGTGTGAAGCAGGTCAGGATCACTGTGAGGAGACAGGAAGGAGTGTGAAGCAGTTGAGCGTCACTGTGAAGAGACTGGGAGGAGTTTGAAGCAGGTCAGCGTCACTGTGAACAGACAGAGAGGATTGTGAAGCAGATCAGCATCACTGTGAAGAGAGGGAGTGGAATATGAAGCAGGTCAGCATCACTGAAGAGATGGAGAGGAGTATGAAGCAGGTCAGCATAACTGTGAAGAGATGGAGAGGGGGTTGAAGCTGGGGATCATCACTGAAGAGACTGGCATGAGTGAGGAGCAGCTCAGCGTCACTGTGAAGAGACCGGTAGTAGTGTGAAGAAAGGTCAGCGTCAATGTGAAGAGAGCGGTAGTAGTGTGAAGCAGGTCAGCATCACTGTGAAGAGACCGGTAGTAATGTGAAGAAAGGTCAGCGTCACTGTGAAGAGAGTGGTAGTAGTATGAAGCAGGTCAGCATCACTGTGAAGAGACTGGGATGAGTGTGAAGCAGATCAGCATCACTGTGAAGAGACGGAGAGGTATATGAGGCAGATCAGCATCACTGTGAAGAGACGGGGAGGAGTGTGAAGCAGATCAGCATCACTGTGAAGTGACTGGGAGGAGTGTGAAGCAAGTCAGAATCACTGTGAAGAGACGGAGAGGAGTGTGAAGCAGATCAGCGTCACTGTGAAGAGACGTGGAGGGGAATGCAGAAGGTCAGCATCAGTGTGAAGTGACTGGGAGGAGTGTGAAGCAGGTCAGGATCACTGTGAAGCAGTTCAGCGTCACTGAGAAGAGAGCGGTAGTAGTTTGAAGGAGGTCAGTTTCACTGTGAAGAGAGCGGTAGTAGTGTGAAGCAGGTCAGCGTCCCTGTGAAGAGAGCGGTAGTAGTGTGAAGAAGGACAGCGTCACTGTGAAGAGAGCGATAGTAGTGTGAAGCAGGTCAGCATCACTGTGAAGAGAGCGGTAGTAGTGTGAAGCAGGTCAGCATCGCTGTGAAGAGAGCAGTAGTAGTGTGAAGCAGGTCAGTGTCACTGTGAAGAGAGCGGTAGTAGTGTGAAGCAGGTCAGGATCACAGTGAAGAGACAGGGAGGAGTGTGAAACACATCAGTATCACTATGATGAGTCTGGGAGGAGTTTGAAGCCAGTCAGCGTCAATGTGAAGAAACAATGAGGAATGTGAAACAGATCAGTAACACTGTGAAGAGACGGAGAGGATTGTGATGCAGGTCAGGATCACTGTGAAGAGACAGGGAGGTGTATGATGCAGATCAGCGTCAATGTGAAGAGACAGAGAGGATTGTGAAGCAGGTCAGATCACATTGAAGAGATGGATAGGAGTGTGAAGCAGGTCAGAATCACTGTGAAGAGACGGAGAGGAGTATGAAGCAGGTCAGCGTCACTGTGAAGAGCGAGGTAGTAGTGTGAAGAAAGGTCAGCGTCACTGTGAAGAGCGCGGGAGCAGTGAGAAGCAGGACTGGATCACTGTGTAGAGATGGAGAGGGGGATGAAGCAGGTCAGCGTCACTGTGAAGAGAGCGGTAGCAGTGTGAAGAAAGGTCAGCGTAACTGTGAAGAGCGCAGGAGGAGTGAGAAGCAGGTCAGGATCACTGTCTAGAGACCGGTAGTAGTGTGAAGCAGTTCAGTGTCACTGTGAAGAGAGCGTTAGTAGTGTGATGCAGGTAAGCATCACTGTGAAGAGAGCCGTAGTAGTGAGATGCAGGTCAGCGTCGCTGTGAAAAGAGCGGAAATAGTGTGAAGCAGATCAGGATCACTGTGAAGAGACGGGGAGGAGTGTGAAGCAGGTCAGTATCACTGTGATGATTCTGGGAGGAGTATGAAGTCGGTCAGCGTCAATGTGAAGAAACAGGGAGGAGTGTGAAACAGGTCAGTATCACTGTGAAGAGAAGGAGAGGATTGTGAAGCAGCTCAGGATCACTGTGAAGCAGTTCAGCGTCACTGAGAAGAGAGCGGTAGTAGTTTGAAGCAGGTCAGTTTCACTGTGAAGAGACAGGGAGGAGTGTGAAGCAGGTCAGGATCACTGTGAAGAGACGAAGAGGATTGTGATGCAGTTCGGGATCACTGTGAAGAGACGGGGAGGAGTATGATGCAGATCAGCGTCACAGTGAAGAGACAGAGAGGATTGTGAAGCAGGTCAGATCACAATGAAGAGATGGGGAGGAGTGTGAAGCAGGTCAGAATCACTGTGAAGAGACGGAGAGGAGTATGAAGCAGATCAGCGTCTCTGTGAAGTGACGTGGAGGAGTGTGAAGCAGGTCAGATCACATTGAAGAGACGGGGAGGAGTATGAAACAGATCAGCATCCCTGTGTAGGGACGGAGGAGAGTATAAAACAGGTCAGCATCATTGTGAAGAGGTGGAGAGGGGGATGAAGCAGGTCAGCATCACTGTGAAGAGACTGAAGTGAGTGTGAAGCAGGGCAGTATCACTGTGAAGAGACCGTAGTGGTGTGAAGCAGGTCAGCGTCACTGTGAAGAGAGCAGGAGGAGTGAGAAGCAGGAAATATCACTGTGTAGAGATGGAGAGGGGGATGAAGCAGGTCAGCATCACTGTGAAGAGGGGGGTAGTAGTGTGAAGCAGGTCAGCATCAGTGTGAAGAGAGCAGTAGTAGTGTGAAGCAGGTCAGCATCACTGTAAAGACAGCGGTAGTAGTGTGAAGCAGGTCAGCATCACTTTGAAGATTTCGGTAGTAGAGTGAAGCAGGTCAGCGTCATGTGAAGAGACAGGTAGTAGTGTGAAGCAGGCAGGCGTCACTGTGAAGAGAGTGGTAGTAGTGTGAAGCAGGTCAGTGTCACTGTGAAGAGAGCAGTAGTAGTGTGAAGCAGGTCAGGATCACTGTGATGATTCTGGGAGGAGTATGAAGTCGGTCAGCGTCAATGTGAAGAAACAAGGAGGAGTGTGAAACAGGTCAGTATCACTGTGATGATTCTGGGAGGAGTATGAAGTCGGTCAGCGTCAATGTGAAGAAACAAGGAGGAGTGTGAAACAGGTCAGTATCACTGTGAAGAGACGGAGAGGATTGTGAAGCAGGTCAGGATCACTGTGAAGCAGTTCAGCGTCACTGAGAAGAGAGCGGTAGTAGTTTGAAGCAGGTCAGTGTCTCTGTGAAGAGACAGGGAGGAGTGTGAAGCAGGTCAGGATCACTGTGAAGAGACGAAGAGGATTGTGCTGCAGTTCTGGATCAATGTGAAGAGATGGGGAGGAGTATGATGCAGATCAGCGTCACAGTGAAGAGACAGAGAGGATTGTGAAGCAGGTCAGATCACAATGAAGAGATGGGGAGGAGTGTGAAGCAGGTCAGAATCACTGTGAAGAGACGGAGAGGAGTACGAAGCAGATCAGCGTCTCTGTGAAGTGACGTGGAGGAGTGTGAAGCAGGTCAGATCAAATTGAAGAGACGGGGAGGAGTATGAAACAGATCAGCATCCCTGTGTAGGGACGGAGGAGAGTATAAAACAGGTCAGCATCACTGTGAAGAGACCGTAGTGGTGTGAAGCAGGTCACCGTCACTGTGAAGAGAGTGGTCGTAATGTGAAGAAAGGTCACCGTCACTGTGAAGAGAGTGGTAGTATTGTGAAGCAGCTCAGCGTCACTGTGAAGAGAGCAGGAGGAGTGAGAAGCAGGAAATATCACTGTGTAGAGACGGAGAGGGGGATGAAGCAGGTCAGCATCACTGTGAAGAGAATGGGATGATTGTGAAGCAGGTCAGCATCACTGTGAAGACAGCGGTAGTAGTGTGAAGAAAGGTCAGCGTCACTGTGAAGAGAGCGGTAGT
Source organism: Carcharodon carcharias (assembly GCF_017639515.1). Lineage (NCBI taxonomy): Eukaryota > Metazoa > Chordata > Chondrichthyes > Lamniformes > Lamnidae > Carcharodon > Carcharodon carcharias. The sequence continues at coordinate 69,395,317 of NC_054478.1, read as the reverse complement.
AGTGTGAAGCAGGTCAGTGTCACTGTGAAGAGGGGGGTAGCAGTGTGAAGCAGGTCAGCATCAGTGTGAAGAGAGCAGTAGTAGTGTGAAGCAGGTCAGCATCACTGTAAAGACAGCGGTAGTAGTGTGAAGCAGGTCAGCATCACTTTGAAGATTTCGGTAGTAGAGTGAAGCAGGTCAGCGTCACTGTGAAGAGACAGGTAGTAGTGTGAAGCAGGCAGGCGTCACTGTGAAGAGAGTGGTAGTAGTGTGAAGCAGGTCAGTGTCACTGTGAAGAGAGCGGTAGTAGTGTGAAGCAGGTCAGCATCACTGTGAAGACAGCGGTAGTAGTGTGAAGCAGGTCTGTGTCACTGTGAAGAGAGCGGTAGTAGTGTGAAGCAGGTCAGGATCACTGTGAAGAGACAGGGAGGAGTGTGAAGCAGGTCAGTATCACTGTGATGAGTCTGGGAGGAGTATGAAGCCGGTCAGCGTCAATGTGAAGAAACAATGAGGAGTGTGAAACAGGTCAGTAACACTGTGAAGAGACGGAGAGGATTGTGATGCAGGTCAGGATCACTGTGAAGAGACGGGGAGGTTTATGCTGCAGATCAGCGTCAATGTGAAGAGACAGAGAGGATTGTGAAGCAGGTCAGTGTAACTGTGAAGAGAGCGGTCATAGCGTAAAGCAGGTCAGGATCACTGTGAAGAGACTGGAAGGAGTGTGAAGCAGTTGAGCGTCACTGTGAAGAGACGGGGAGGAGTTTGAAGCAGGTCAGCATCACTGTGAACAGACAGAGAGGATTGTGAAGCAGATCAGCATCACTGTGAAGAGACGGAGAGGAATATGAAGCAGGTCAGCATCACTTTGAAGAGATGGAGAGGAGTATGAAGCAGGTCAGCATCACTGTGAAGAGATGGAGGGGGATGAAGCTGGTGAGCATCACTGAAGAGATTGGCATGAGTGTGAAGCAGGTCAGCATCACTGTGAAGAGAGTGGTAATAATGTGAAGAAAGGTCAACGTCACTGTGAAGAGAGTGGTACTATTGTGAAGCAGGTCAGCATCACTGTGAAGAGAGCAGGAGGAGTGAGAAGCAGGAAATATCACTGTTTAGAGACGGAGAGGGGGATGAAGCAGGTCAGCATCACTGTGAAGAGAATGGGATGATTGTGAAGCAGGTCAGCATCACTGTGAAGACAGCGGTAGTAGTGTGAAGCAGGTCAGCATCACTGTCAAGAGACCGGTAGTAGTGTGAAGAAAGGTCAGCGTCACTGTAAAGAGAGCGGCAGTAGTGTGAAGCAGGTCAGCATCACTATGAAGAGACCGGTAGTAGTATGAAGCAGGTCAGCATCACTGTGAAGAGACAGAGAGGATTGTGAAGCAGATCAGCATCACTGTGAAGAGACGGAGAGGAATATGAAGCAGGTCAGCATCACTTTGAAGGGATGGAGAGGAGTATGAAGCAGGTCAGCATCACTGTGAAGAGACTGAAATGAGTGTGAAGCAGGGCAGCATCACTGTGAAGAGACTGGGATGAGTGTGAAGCAGGTCAGCATCACTGTGAAGAGACGGAGAGGTGTATGAGGCAGATCAGCATCACTGTGAAGTGACTGGGAGGAGTGTGAAGCAGGTCAGCATCACTGTGAAGAGACCGGTAGTAGTGTGAAGAAAGGTCAGCGTCACTGTGAAGAGAGTGGTAGTAGTATGAAGCAGGTCAGCATCACTGTGAAGAAACTGGAATGAGTGTGAAGCAGGTCAGTATCACTGTGAAGAGACGGAGAGGTATATGAGGCAGATCAGCATCACTGTGAAGAGACGGGGAGGAGTGTGGAGCAGGTCAGCATCACTGTGAAGTGACTGGGAGGAGTGTGAAGCAGATCAGCATCACTGTGAAGAGACCAGAAGTAGTGTGAAGCAGGTCAGCGTCACTGTGAAGAGACTGGGAGGAGTGTGAAGCAGGTCAGTGTAACTGTGAAGAGAGTGGTCGTAGTGTGAAGCAGGTCAGGATCACTGTGAAGAGACTGGAAGGAGTGTCAAACAGTTGAGCGTCACTGTGAAGAGATGGGGAGGAGTGTGAAGCAGGTCAGCGTCACTGTGAACAGACAGAGAGGATTGTGAAGCAGGTCAGCATCACTGTGAAGAGACGGAGAGGAATATGAAGCAGGTCAGCATCACTTTGAAGAGATGGAGAGGAGTATGAAGCAGGTGAGCATCACTTGAAGAGATGGAGGGGGGATGAAGCTGGTGAGCATCACTGAAGAGACTGGCATGAGTGTGAAGCAGGTCAGCATCACTGTGAAGAGACCAGTAGTAGAGTGAAGAAAGGTCAGCGTCACTGTGAAGAGACCGGTAGTAGTGTGAAGCAGGTCAGCATCACTGTGAAGAGACCGGTAGTAGTGTGATGAAAGGTCAGCATCACTGTAAAGAGAGCGGCAGTAGTGTGAAGCAGGTCAGCATCACTATGAAGAGACCGGTAGTAGTATGAAGCAGGTCAGCATCACTGTGAAGAGACAGAGAGGATTGTGAAGCAGATCAGCATCACTGTGAAGAGACGGAGAGGAATATGAAGCAGGTCAGCATCACTTTGAAGGGATGGAGAGGAGTATGAAGCAGGTCAGCATCACTGTGAAGAGACTGAAATGAGTGTGAAGCAGGGCAGCATCACTGTGAAGAGACTGGGATGAGTGTGAAGCAGGTCAGCATCACTGTGAAGAGACGGAGAGGTGTATGAGGCAGATCAGCATCACTGTGAAGTGACTGGGAGGAGTGTGAAGCAGGTCAGCATCACTGTGAAGAGACCGGTAGTAGTGTGAAGAAAGGTCAGCGTCACTGTGAAGAGAGTGGTAGTAGTATGAAGCAGGTCAGCATCACTGTGAAGAAACTGGAATGAGTGTGAAGCAGGTCAGTATCACTGTGAAGAGACGGAGAGGTATATGAGGCAGATCAGCATCACTGTGAAGAGACGGGGAGGAGTGTGGAGCAGGTCAGCATCACTGTGAAGTGACTGGGAGGAGTGTGAAGCAGATCAGCATCACTGTGAAGAGACCAGGAGTAGTGTGAAGCAGGTCAGCGTCACTGTGAAGAGACTGGGAGGAGTGTGAAGCAGGTCAGTGTAACTGTGAAGAGAGTGGTCGTAGTGTGAAGCAGGTCAGGATCACTGTGAAGAGACTGGAAGGAGTGTCAAACAGTTGAGCGTCACTGTGAAGAGATGGGGAGGAGTGTGAAGCAGGTCAGCGTCACTGTGAACAGACAGAGAGGATTGTGAAGCAGGTCAGCATCACTGTGAAGAGACGGAGAGGAATATGAAGCAGGTCAGCATCACTTTGAAGAGATGGAGAGGAGTATGAAGCAGGTGAGCATCACTTGAAGAGATGGAGGGGGGATGAAGCTGGTGAGCATCACTGAAGAGACTGGCATGAGTGTGAAGCAGGTCAGCATCACTGTGAAGAGACCAGTAGTAGAGTGAAGAAAGGTCAGCGTCACTGTGAAGAGACCGGTAGTAGTGTGAAGCAGGTCAGCATCACTGTGAAGAGACCGGTAGTAGTGTGATGAAAGGTCAGCATCACTGTGAAGAGAGCGGCAGTAGTGTGAAGCAGGTCAGCATCACTGTGAAGAGACCGGTAGTGTGAAGAAAGGTCAGCGTCACTGTTAAGAGAGTGGTAGTACTATGAAGCAGGTCAGCATCACTGTGAAGAGACAGAGAGGATTGTGAAGCAGATCAGCATCACTGTGAAGAGACGAAGAGGAATATGAAGCAGGTCAGCATCAATTTGAAGAGATGGAGAGGAGTATGAAGAAGGTCAGCATCACTGTGAAGAGACTGAAATGAGTGTGAAGCAGGGCAGCATCACTGTGAAGAGACTGGGATGAGTGTGAAGCAGGTCAGCATCACTGTGAAGAGACGGGGAGGAATGTGAAGCAGAAAAGCATCACTGTGAAGTGACTGGGAGGAGTGTGAAGCAGGTCAGCATCACTGTGAAGAGACCGGTAGTAGTGTGAAGAAAGGTCAGCGTCACTGTGAAGAGAGTGGTAGTAGTATGAAGCAGGTCAGCATCACTGTGAAGAAACTGGGATGAGTGTGAAGCAGGTCAGTATCACTGTGAAGAGACAGAGAGGTATATGAGGCAGATCAGCATCACTGTGAAGAGACGGGGAGGAGTGTGGAGCAGATCCGCATCACTGTGAAGTGACTGGGAGGAGTGTGAAGCAGATCAGCATCACTGTGAAGAGACCAGAAGTAGTGTAAAGCAGGTCAGCGTCACTGTGAAGAGAGTGGTAGTAGTGTGAAGAAAGGTCAGCGTCACTGTGAAGAGCGCGGGAGCAGTGAGAAGCAGGACAGGATCACTGTGTAGAGATGGAGTGGGGCATGAAGCAGGTCTGCATCACTGTGAAGAGAGCAGAAGTAGTGTGAAGAAAGGTCAGCGCCACTGTGAAGAGCGCGGGAGGAGTGAGAAGCAGGTCAGGATCACTGTCAAGAGACCAGTAGTAGTGTGAAGCAGTTCAGTGTCACTGTGAAGAGAGCGGTGGTAGAGTGAAGCAGGTCAGCGTCACTGTGAAGAGAGCGGTATTAGTGTGAAGCAGGTCAGCGTCACTGTGAAGAGAGCGGTAGTAGTGTGAAGCAGGTCAGCGTCACTGTGAAGAGAGCGGTAGTCGTGTGAAGAAAGGTCAGCGCCACTGTGAAGAGCGCGGGAGGAGTGAGAAGCAGGTCAGGATCACTGTCAAGAGACCGGTAGTAGTGTGAAGCAGTTCAGTTTCACTGTGAAGAGAGCGGTGGTAGAGTGAAGCAGGTCAGCGTCACTGTGAAGAGAGCGGTAGTAGTGTGAAGCAGGTCAGTGTCACTGTGAAGAGAGGGGTAGTAGTGTGAAGCATTTCAGCGTCACTGTGAAGAGAGCGGTAGTAGTGTGAAGCAGGTCAGTGTCACTGTGAAGAGAGGGGTAGTAGTGTGAAGCATTTCAGCGTCACTGTGAAGAGAGCGGTAGTAGTGTGAAGCAGGTCAGCATCACTGTGAAGAGAGCGGTAGTAGTGTGAAGCAGGTCAGCATCACTGTGAAGAGAGCGGTAGTAGTGTGAAGCAGGTCAGCATCACTGTGAAGAGAGCGGTAGTAGTGTGAAGCAGGTCAGCATCACTGTGAAGAGAGCGGTAGTAGTGTGAAGCAGGTCAGCATCACTGTGAAGACAGCGGTAGTAGTGTGAAGCAGTTGAGCATCACTGTGAAGAGACCGGTAGTAGTGTGAAGAAAGGTCAGCGTCACTGTGAAGAGAGCGGCAGTAGTGTGAAGCAGGTCAGCATCACTATGAAGAGACCGGTAGTAGTGTGAAGAAAGGTCAGCGTCACTGTGAAGAGAGTGGTAGTAGTGTGAAGAAAGGTCAGCGTCACTGTGAAGAGAGTGGTAGTAGTATGAAGCAGGTCAGCATCACTGTGAAGAGACTGGGAGGAGTGTGAAGCAGGTCAGCATCACTGTGAAGAGACCGGTAGTTGTGTGAAGAAAGGTAAGTGTCGCTGTGAAGAGAGTGGTAGTAGTATGAAGCAGGTCAGCATCACTGTGAAGAAACAGGAATGAGTGTGAAGCAGGTCAGTATCACTGTGAAGAGACGGAGAGGTATATGAGGCAGATCAGCATCACTGTGAAGAGACAGGGAGGAGTGTGGAGCAGATCAGCATCACTGTGAAGTGACTGGGAGGAGTGTGAAGCAGATCAGCATCACTGTGAAGAGACCAGGAGTAGTGTGAAGCAGGTCAGCGTCACTGTTAAGAGAGTGGTTGCAGTGTGAAGAAAGGTCAGCGTCACTGTGAAGAGAGTGGTTGCAGTGTTAAGAAAGGTCAGCGTCACTGTGAAGAGCGTGGGAGCAGTGAGAAGCAGGACAGGATCACTGTGTAGAGATGGAGTGGGGCATGAAGCAGGTCTGCATCACTGTGAAGAGAGCTGAAGTAGTGTGAAGAAAGGTCAGCGCCACTGTGAAGAGCACGGGAGGAGTGAGAAGCAGGTCAGGATCACTGTCAAGAGACCGGTAGTAGTGTGAAGCAGTTCAGTGTCACTGTGAAGAGAGCGGTGGTAGAGTGAAGCAGGTCAGCGTCACTGTGAAGAGAGCGGTATTAGTGTGAAGCAGGTCAGCGTCACTGTGAAGAGAGCGGTAGTAGTGTGAAGCAGGTCAGTGTCACTGTGAAGAGAGCGGTATTAGTGTGAAGCAGGTCAGTGTCACTGTGAAGAGAGCGGTTGTAGTGTGAAGCAGGTCAGCATCACTGTGAAGAGACCGGTAGTAGTGTGAAGAAATGTCAACGTCACTGTGAAGAGAGCGGCAGTAGTGTGAAGCAGGTCAGCATCACTGTGAAGAGACCGGTAGTGGTGTGAAGAAAGGTCAGCGTCACTGTGAAGAGAGCGGCAGTAGTGTGAAGCAGGTCAGCATCACTGTGAAGAGAACGGTAGTAGTGTGAAGAAAGGTCAGCGTCACTGGGAAGAGAGTGGTAGTAGTATGAAGCATTTCAGCATCACTGTGAGGAGAAAGAGAGGATTGTGAAGCAGATCAGCATCACTGTGAAGAGATGAAGAGGAATATGAAGCAGGTCAGCATCACTTTGAAGAGATGGAGAGGAGTATGAAATAGGTCAGCATCACTGTGAAGAGACGGAAATGAGTGTGAAGCAGGGCAGCATCACTGAGAAGAGACTGGGATGAGTGTGAAGCAGGTCAGCGTCACTGTGAAGAGAGTGGTAGTAATGTGAAGAAAGGTCAGCGTCACTGTGAAGAGAGTGGTAATAATGTGAAGAAAGGTCAACGTCACTGTGAAGAGAGTGGTAGTATTGTGAAGCAGGTCAGCATCACTGTGAAGAGAGCAGGAGAGGTGAGAAGCAGGAAATATCACTGTGTAGAGACGGAGAGAGGGATGAAGCAGGTCAGCATCACTGTGAAGAGAATGGGATGATTGTGAAGCAGGTCAGCATCACTGTGAAGACAGCGGTAGTAGTGTGAATAAAGGTCAGCGTCACGGTGAAGAGAGCGGTAGTAGTGTGAAGCAGCTCAGTGTCACTGTGAAGAGAGGGGTAGTAGTGTGAAGCAGGTCAGCATCACTGTGAAGAGAGCGGTAGTAGTGTGAAGCAGTTCAGCATCACTGTAAAGACAGCGGTAGTAGTGTGAAGCAGGGCAGCGTCACTGTGAAGAGACCGGTAGTAGAGTGAAGCAGGTCAGCGTCACTGTGAAGAGACAGGTAGTAGTGTGAAGCAGGTAGGCGTCACTGTGAAGAGAGTGGTAGTAGTGTGAAGCAGGTCAGTGTCACTGTGAAGAGAGGGGTAGTAGTATGAAGCATTTCAGCGTCACTGTGAAGAGAGCGGTAGTAGTGTGAAGCAGGTCAGCACCACTGTGAAGAGTACGGTAGTAGTATGAAGCAGGTCAGCATCACTCTGAAGACAGAGGTAGTAGTGTGAAGCAGGTCAGCGTCACTGTGAAGAGACTGGGAGGAGTGTGAAGCAGGTCAGTGTAACTGTGAAGAGAGCGGTCGTAGTGTGAAGCAGGTCAGGATCACTGTGAAGAGACTGGAAGGAGTGTCAAGCAGTTGAGCGTCACTGTGAAGAGATGGGGACGAGTGTGTAGCAGGTCAGCGTCACTGTGAACAGACAGAGAGGATTGTGAAGCAGGTCAGCATCACTGTGAAGAGACGGAGAGGAATATGAAGCAGGTCAGCATCACTTTGAAGAGATGGAGAGGAGTATGAAGCAGGTCAGCATCACTTTGAAGAGATGGAGTGGGGCATGAAGCAGTTCTGCATCACTGTGAAGAGAGCGGAAGTAGTGTGAAGAAAGGTCAGCGCCACTGTGAAGAGCGCGGGAGGAGTGAGAAGCAGGTCAGGATCACTGTCAAGAGACCGGTACTAGTGTGAAGCAGTTCAGTGTCACTGTGAAGAGAGCGGTGGTAGAGTGAAGCAGAACAGCGTCACTGTGAAGAGAGCGGTATTCGTGTGAAGAAGGACAGCATCACTGTGAAGAGAGCGGTAGTAGTGTGAAGCAGGTCAGCATCACTGTGAAGACAGCGGTAGTAGTGTGAAGCAGGTCAGCATCACTGTGAAGAGACCGGTAGTAGTGTGAAGAAAGGTCAGCGTCACTGTGAAGAGAGCGGCAGTAGTGTGAAGCAGGTCAGCATCACTATGAAGAGACCGGTAGTAGTGTGAAGAAAGGTCAGCGTCACTGTGAAGAGAGTGGTAGTAGTGTGAAGAAAGGTCAGCGTCACTGTGAAGAGAGTGGTAGTAGTATGAAGCAGGTCAGCATCACTGTGAAGAGACTGGGAGGAGTGTGAAGCAGGTCAGCATCACTGTGAAGAGACCGGTAGTAGTGTGAAGAAAGGTAAGTGTCGCTGTGAAGAGCGTGGTAGTAGTATGAAGCAGGTCAGCATCACTGTGAAGAAACAGGAATGAGTGTGAAGCAGGTCAGTATCACTGTGAAGAGACGGAGAGGTATATGAGGCAGATCAGCATCACTGTGAAGAGACGGGGAGGAGTGTGGAGCAGATCAGCATCACTGTGAAGTGACTGGGAGGAGTGTGAAGCAGATCAGCATCACTGTGAAGAGACCAGGAGTAGTGTGAAGCAGGTCAGCGTCACTGTGAAGAGAGTGGTTGCAGTGTGAAGAAAGGTCAGCGTCACTGTGAAGAGCGCGGGAGCAGTGAGAAGCAGGACAGGATCACTGTGTAGAGATGGAGTGGGGCATGAAGCAGGTCTGCATCACTGTGAAGAGAGCTGAAGTAGTGTGAAGAAAGGTCAGCGCCACTGTGAAGAGCACGGGAGGAGTGAGAAGCAGGTCAGGATCACTGTCAAGAGACCGGTAGTAGTGTGAAGCAGTTCAGTGTCACTGTGAAGAGAGCGGTGGTAGAGTGAAGCAGGTCAGCGTCACTGTGAAGAGAGCGGTATTAGTGTGAAGCAGGTCAGCGTCACTGTGAAGAGAGCGGTAGTAGTGTGAAGCAGGTCAGTGTCACTGTGAAGAGAGCGGTATTAGTGTGAAGCAGGTCAGCATCACTGTGAAGAGACCGGTAGTAGTGTGAAGAAAGGTCAACGTCACTGTGAAGAGAGCGGTAGTAGTGTGAAGCAGGTCAGCATCACTGTGAAGAGACCGGTAGTGGTGTGAAGAAAGGTCAACGTCACTGTGAAGAGAGCAGCAGTAGTGTGAAGCAGGTCAGCATCACTGTGAAGAGAACGGTAGTAGTGTGAAGAAAGGTCAGCGTCACTAGGAAGAGAGTGGTAGTAGTATGAAGCATTTCAGCATCACTGTGAGGAGAAAGAGAGGATTGTGAAGCATATCAGCATCACTGTGAAGAGATGAAGAGGAATATGAAGCAGGTCAGCATCAATTTGAAGAGATGGAGAGGAGTATGAAATAGGTCAGCATCACTGTGAAGAGACGGAAATGAGTGTGAAGCAGGGCAGCATCACTGAGAAGAGACTGGGATGAGTGTGAAGCAGGTCAGCATCACTGTGAAGAGAGCGGAAGTAGTGTGAAGCAGGTCAGTGTCACTGTAAAGACAGCGGTAGTAGTGTGAAGCAGGTCAGCGTCACTGTGAAGAGACAGGTAGTAGTGTGAAGCAGGTAGGCATCACTGTGAAGAGAGTGGTAGTAGTGTGAAGCAGGTCAGTGTCACTGTGAAGAGAGGGGTAGTAGTATGAAGCATTTCAGCGTCACTGTGAAGAGAGCGGTAGTAGTGTGAAGCAGGTCAGCACCACTGTGAAGAGTGCGGTAGTAGTATGAAGCAGGTCAGCATCACTCTGAAGACAGTGGTAGTAGTGTGAAGCAGGTCAGCGTCACTGTGAAGAGACTGGGAGGAGTGTGAAACAGGTCAGTGTAACTGTGAAGAGAGCGGTCGTAGTGTGAAGCAGGTCAGGATCACTGTGAAGAGACTGGAAGGAGTGTCAAGCAGTTGAGCGTCACTGTGAAGAGATGGGGAGGAGTGTGAAGCAGGTCAGCGTCACTGTGAACAGACAGAGAGGATTGTGAAGCAGGTCAGCATCACTGTAAAGGGACGGAGAGGAATATGAAGCAGGTCAGCATCACTTTGAAGAGATGGAGAGGAGTATGAAGCAGGTCAGCATCACTTTGAAGAGATGGAGTGGGGCATGAAGCAGTTCTGCATCACTGTGAAGAGAGCGGAAGTAGTGTGAAGAAAGGTCAGCGCCACTGTGAAGAGCGCGTGAGGAGTGAGAAGCAGGTCAGGATCACTGTCAAGAGACCGGTACTAGTGTGAAGCAGTTCAGTGTCACTGTGAAGAGAGCGGTGGTAGAGTGAAGCAGGACAGCGTCACTGTGAAGAGAGCGGTATTCGTGTGAAGAAGGACAGCATCACTGTGAAGAGAGCGGTAGTAGTGTGAAGCAGGTCAGCATCACTGTGAAGACAGCGGTAGTAGTGTGAAGCAGGTCAGCATCACTGTGAAGAGACCGGTAGTAGTGTGAAGAAAGGTCAGCGTCACTGTGAAGAGAGCGGCAGTAGTGTGAAGCAGGTCAGCATCACTATGAAGAGACCGGTAGTAGTGTGAAGAAAGGTCAGCGTCACTGTGAAGAGAGTGGTAGTAGTGTGAAGAAAGGTCAGCGTCACTGTGAAGAGAGTGGTAGTAGTATGAAGCAGGTCAGCATCACTGTGAAGAGACTGGGAGGAGTGTGAAGCAGGTCAGCATCACTGTGAAGAGACCGGTAGTAGTGTGAAGAAAGGTAAGTGTCGCTGTGAAGAGAGTGGTAGTAGTATGAAGCAGGTCAGCATCACTGTGAAGAGACAGGAATGAGTGTGAAGCAGGTCAGTATCACTGTGAAGAGACGGAGAGGTATATGAGGCAGATCAGCATCACTGTGAAGAGACGGGGAGGAGTGTGGAGCAGATCAGCATCACTGTGAAGTGACTGGGAGGAGTGTGAAGCAGATCAGCATCACTGTGAAGAGACCAGGAGTAGTGTGAAGCAGGTCAGCGTCACTGTGAAGAGAGTGGTTGCAGTGTGAAGAAAGGTTAGCGTCACTGTGAAGAGCGCGGGAGCAGTGAGAAGCAGGACAGGATCACTGTGTAGAGATGGAGTGGGGCATGAAGCAGGTCTGCATCACTGTGAAGAGAGCTGAAGTAGTGTGAAGAAAGGTCAGCACCACTGTGAAGAGCACGGGAGGAGTGAGAAGCAGGTCAGGATCACTGTCAAGAGACCGGTAGTAGTGTGAAGCAGTTCAGTGTCACTGTGAAGAGAGCGGTGGTAGAGTGAAGCAGGTCAGCGTCACTGTGAAGAGAGCGGTAGTAGTGTGAAGCAGGTCAGCACCACTGTGAAGAGTGCGGTAGTAGTATGAAGCAGGTCAGCATCACTCTGAAGACAGAGGTAGTAGTGTGAAGCAGGTCAGCGTCACTGTGAAGAGACTGGGAGGAGTGTGAAGCAGGTCAGTGTAACTGTGAAGAGAGCGGTCGTAGTGTGAAGCAGGTCAGGATCACTGTGAAGAGACTGGAAGGAGTGTCAAGCAGTTGAGCGTCACTGTGAAGAGATGGGGAGGAGTGTGAAGCAGGTCAGCGTCACTGTGAACAGACAGAGAGGATTGTGAAGCAGGTCAGCATCACTGTGAGGAGACGGAGAGGAATATGAAGCAGGTCAGCATCACTTTGAAGAGATGGAGTGGGGCATGAAGCAGTTCTGCATCACTTTGAAGAGAGCGGAAGTAGTGTGAAGAAAGGTCAGCGCCACTGTGAAGAGCGCGGGAGGAGTGAGAAGCAGGTCAGGATCACTGTCAAGAGACCGGTACTAGTGTGAAGCAGTTCAGTGTCACTGTGAAGAGAGCGGTGGTAGAGTGAAGCAGGTCAGCATCACTGTGAAGAGAGCGGTATTAGTGTGAAGCAGTTCAGCGTCACTGTGAAGAGAGCGGTAGTAGTGTGAAGCAGGTCAGCGTCACTGTGAAGAGAGCGGTAGTCGTGTGAAGCAGGTCTGCATCACTGTGAAGAGAGCGGAAGTAGTGTGAAGCAGGTCAGCATCACTATGAAGAGACCGGTAGTAGTGTGAAGAAATTTCAGCGTCACTGTGAAGAGAGTGGTAGTAGTATGAAGCAGGTCAGTGTCACTGTGAAGAGAGGGGTAGTAGTGTGAAGCATTTCAGCGTCACTGTGAAGAGAGCGGTAGTAGTGTGAAGCAGGTCAGTGTCACTGTGAAGAGAGGGGTAGTAGTGTGAAGCATTTCAGCATCACTGTGAAGAGAGCGGTAGTAGTGTGAAGCAGGTCAGCATCACTGTGAAGATAGCGGTAGTAGTGTGAAGCAGGTCAGCGTCAGTGTGAAGAGACTGGGAGGAGAGTGAAGCAGGTCAGTGTAACTGTGAAGAGAGCGGTCGTAGTGTGAAGCAGGTCAGGATCACTGTGAAGAGACTGGAAGGAGTGTCAAGAAGTTGAGCGTCACTGTGAAGAGACGGGGAGGAGTGTGAAGCAGGTCAGCGTTACTGTGAACAGACAGAGAGGATTGTGATGCAGGTCAGCATCACTGTGAAGAGATGGAGAGGAGTATGAAGCAGGTCAGCATCACTTTGAAGAGATGGAGGGGGGATGAAGCTGGTGAGCATCACTGAAGAGACTGGCATGAGTGTGAAGCAGGTCAGCATCACTGTGAAGAGACCGGTAGTAGTGTGAAGAAAGGTCAGCGTCACTGTGAAGAGAACCCTAGTAGTGTGAAGCAGGTCAGCATCACTGTCAAGAGACCGGTAGTAGTGTGAAGAAAGGTCAGCGTCACTGTGAAGAGAGCGGCAGTAGTGTGAAGCAGGTCAGCATCACTATGAAGAGACCGGTAGTAGTGTGAAGAAAGGTCAGCGTCACCGTTAAGAGAGTGGTAGTAGTATGAAGCAGGTCAGCGTCACTGTGAAGAGAGTGGTAGTAGTATGAAGCAGGTCAGCGTCATTGTGAAGAGACAGAGAGGATTGTGAAGCAGATCAGCATCACTGTGAAGAGACGGAGAGGAATATGAAGCAGGTCAGCATCACTTTGAAGGGATGGAGAGGAGTATGAAGCAGGTCAGCATCACTGTGAAGAGACTGAAATGAGTGTGAAGCAGGGCAGCATCACTGTGAAGAGACTGGGATGAGTGTGAAGCAGGTCAGCATCACTGTGAAGAGACGGAGAGGTATATGAGGCAGATCAGCACCACTGTGAAGTGACTGGGAGGAGTGTGAAGCAGGTCAGCATCACTGTGAAGAGACCGGTAGTAGTGTGAAGAAAGGTCAGCGTCGCTGTGAAGAGAGTGGTAGTAGTATGAAGCAGGTCAGCATCACTGTGAAGAAACTGGAATGAGTGTGAAGAAGGTCAGTATCACTGTGAAGAGACGGAGAGGTATATGAGGCAGATCAGCATCACTGTGAAGAGACGGGGAGGAGTGTGGAGCAGATCAGCGTCACTGTGAAGTGACTGGGAGGAGTGTGAAGCAGATCAGCATCACTGTGAAGAGACCAGGAGTAGTGTGAAGCAGGTCAGCGTCACTGTGAAGAGACTGGGAGGAGTGTGAAGCAGGTCAGTGTAACTGTGAAGAGAGCGGTCGTAGTGTGAAGCAGGTCAGGATCACTGTGAAGAGACTGGAAGGAGTGTCAAGCAGTTGAGCGTCACTGTGAAGAGATGGGGAGGAGTGTGAAGCAGGTCAGTGTCACTGTGAAGAGAACGGTAGTAGTGTGAAGAAAGGTCAGCGTCACTGTGATGAGCGCGGGAGGAGTGAGAAGCAGGACAGGATCACTGTCAAAAAAGAGGAAGGAGTGTGAAGCAGGTCAGGATCACTGTCAAGAGAGCGGTAGTAGTGTGAAGCAGTTCAGCGTGACTTTGAAGATTTCGGTAGTAGAGTGAAGCAGGTCAGCGTCACTGTGACGAGACAGGTAGTAGTGTGAAGCAGGTCAGCGTCACTGTGAAGAGACGGGGAGGAGTATGATGCAGATCAGCATCACAGTGAAGAGATAGAGAGGATTGTGAAGCAGGTCAGATCACATTGAAGCGATGGGGAGGAGGGTGAAGCAGGTCAGCATCACTTTGAAGAGACGGAGAGAAGTATGAAGCAGATCAGCGTTACTGTGAAGAGACGTGGAGGAATGTGAAACAGGTCAGATCACATTGAAGAGAGTGGGAAGGAGTGTGAAGCAGATCAGCATCACTGTGTGGAGACGGAGAGGGGCATGAAGTAGGTCTGCATCACTGTGAAGAGACTGGATGGAGTGTGAAGCAGGTCAGGATCACTGTGAAGAGACCGGTAGTATTGTGAAGAAGCTCAGCGTCACTGTGAAGAGAGCGGTAGTAGTTTGAAGCAGGTCAGGATAACGGTGAAGAGATAGGAAGAAGTGTGAAGCAGTTCAGCATCACTGTGAAGAGACTGGGAGGAGTGTGAAGCAGGTCAGTATCACTGTGAAGAGGCGGAGAGGATTGTGATGCAGGTCAGGATCACTGTGAAGAGACGGGGAGGAGTATGATGCAGATCAGCATCACAGTGAAGAGACAGAGAGGATTGTGAAGCAGGTCAGATCACATTGAAGACATGGGGAGAAGTGTGAAGCAGGTCAGCATCACTGTTAAGATATCGGTAGTAGTGTGAAGAAAGGTCAGCGTCACTGTGAAGAGAGCGGAAGTAGTGTGAAGCAGGTCAGCATCACTGTGAAGAGAAAGGTAGTAGTGTGAATAAAGGTCAGCGTCACTGTGAAGAGACCAGGAGGATTGTGAAGCATGTCAGCATCACTGTGAAGAGACCAGGTGGAGTGAGAAGCAGTTCAGGATCACTGTGAAGAGATGGAGAGGGGAATGAAGCAGGTCAGCGTCACTGTGAAGAGACAGGTAGTAGTGTGAAGCAGGTAGGCGTCACTGTGAAGAGAATGGTAGTAGTGTGAAGCAGGTCAGTGTCACTGTGAAGAGAGGGGTAGTAGTATGAAGCATTTCAGCGTCACTGTGAAGAGAGCGGTAGTAGTGTGAAGCAGGTCAGCACCACTGTGAAGAGTGCGGTAGTAGTATGAAGCAGGTCAGCATCACTCTGAAGACAGAGGTAGTAGTGTGAAGCAGGTCAGCGTCACTGTGAAGAGACTGGGAGGAGTGTGAAGCAGGTCAGTGTAACTGTGAAGAGAGCGGTCGTAGTGTGAAGCAGGTCAGGATCACTGTGAAGAGACTGGAAGGAGTGTCAAGCAGTTGAGCGTCACTGTGAAGAGATGGGGAGGAGTGTGAAGCAGGTCAGCGTCACTGTGAACAGACAGAGAGGATTGTGAAGCAGGTCAGCATCACTGTGAGGAGACGGAGAGGAATATGAAGCAGGTCAGCATCACTTTGAAGAGATGGAGTGGGGCATGAAGCAGTTCTGCATCACTTTGAAGAGAGCGGAAGTAGTGTGAAGAAAGGTCAGCGCCACTGTGAAGAGCGCGGGAGGAGTGAGAAGCAGGTCAGGATCACTGTCAAGAGACCGGTACTAGTGTGAAGCAGTTCAGTGTCACTGTGAAGAGAGCGGTGGTAGAGTGAAGCAGGTCAGCATCACTGTGAAGAGAGCGGTATTAGTGTGAAGCAGTTCAGCGTCACTGTGAAGAGAGCGGTAGTAGTGTGAAGCAGGTCAGCGTCACTGTGAAGAGAGCGGTAGTCGTGTGAAGCAGGTCTGCATCACTGTGAAGAGAGCGGAAGTAGTGTGAAGCAGGTCAGCATCACTATGAAGAGACCGGTAGTAGTGTGAAGAAATTTCAGCGTCACTGTGAAGAGAGTGGTAGTAGTATGAAGCAGGTCAGTGTCACTGTGAAGAGAGGGGTAGTAGTGTGAAGCATTTCAGCGTCACTGTGAAGAGAGCGTTAGTAGTGTGAAGCAGGTCAGTGTCACTGTGAAGAGAGGGGTAGTAGTGTGAAGCATTTCAGCGTCACTGTGAAGAGAGCGGTAGTAGTGTGAAGCAGGTCAGCATCACTGTGAAGAGAGCGGTAGTAGTGTGAAGCAGGTCAGCATCACTGTGAAGATAGCGGTAGTAGTGTGAAGCAGGTCAGCGTCACTGTGAAGAGACTGGGAGGAGAGTGAAGCAGGTCAGTGTAACTGTGAAGAGAGCGGTCGTAGTGTGAAGCAGGTCAGGATCACTGTGAAGAGACTGGAAGGAGTGTCAAGAAGTTGAGCGTCACTGTGAAGAGACGGGGAGGAGTGTGAAGCAGGTCAGCGTCACTGTGAACAGACAGAGAGGATTGTGATGCAGGTCAGCATCACTGTGAAGAGATGGAGAGGAGTATGAAGCAGGTCAGCATCACTTTGAAGAGATGGAGGGGGGATGAAGCTGGTGAGCATCACTGAAGAGACTGGCATGAGTGTGAAGCAGGTCAGCATCACTGTGAAGAGACCGGTAGTAGTGTGAAGAAAGGTCAGCGTCACTGTGAAGAGAACCCTAGTAGTGTGAAGCAGGTCAGCATCACTGTCAAGAGACCGGTAGTAGTGTGAAGAAAGGTCAGCGTCACTGTGAAGAGAGTGGCAGTAGTGTGAAGCAGGTCAGCATCACTATGAAGAGACCGGTAGTAGTGTGAAGAAAGGTCAGCGTCACTGTTAAGAGAGTGGTAGTAGTGTGAAGAAAGGTCAGCGTCACTGTGAAGAGAGTGGTAGTAGTATGAAGCAGGTCAGCGTCACTGTGAAGAGAGTGGTAGTAGTATGAAGCAGGTCAGCGTCATTGTGAAGAGACAGAGAGGATTGTGAAGCAGATCAGCATCACTGTGAAGAGACGGAGAGGAATATGAAGCAGGTCAGCATCACTTTGAAGGGATGGAGAGGAGTATGAAGCAGGTCAGCATCACTGTGAAGAGACTGAAATGAGTGTGAAGCAGGGCAGCATCACTGTGAAGAGACTGGGATGAGTGTGAAGCAGGTCAGCATCACTGTGAAGAGACGGAGAGGTATATGAGGCAGATCAGCACCACTGTGAAGTGACTGGGAGGAGTGTGAAGCAGGTCAGCATCACTGTGAAGAGACCGGTAGTAGTGTGAAGAAAGGTCAGCGTCGCTGTGAAGAGAGTGGTAGTAGTATGAAGCAGGTCAGCATCACTGTGAAGAAACTGGAATGAGTGTGAAGAAGGTCAGTATCACTGTGAAGAGACGGAGAGGTATATGAGGCAGATCAGCATCACTGTGAAGAGACGGGGAGGAGTGTGGAGCAGATCAGCATCACTGTGAAGTGACTGGGAGGAGTGTGAAGCAGATCAGCATCACTGTGAAGAGACCAGGAGTAGTGTGAAGCAGGTCAGCGTCACTGTGAAGAGACTGGGAGGAGTGTGAAGCAGGTCAGTGTAACTGTGAAGAGAGCGGTCGTAGTGTGAAGCAGGTCAGGATCACTGTGAAGAGACTGGAAGGAGTGTCAAGCAGTTGAGCGTCACTGTGAAGAGATGGGGAGGAGTGTGAAGCAGGTCAGTGTCACTGTGAAGAGAACGGTAGTAGTGTGAAGAAAGGTCAGCGTCACTGTGATGAGCGCGGGAGGAGTGAGAAGCAGGACAGGATCACTGTCAAAAAAGAGGAAGGAGTGTGAAGCAGGTCAGGATCACTGTCAAGAGAGCGGTAGTAGTGTGAAGCAGTTCAGCGTGACTTTGAAGATTTCGGTAGTAGAGTGAAGCAGGTCAGCGTCACTGTGACGAGACAGGTAGTAGTGTGAAGCAGGTCAGCGTCACTGTGAAGAGACGGGGAGTAGTATGATGCAGATCAGCATCACAGTGAAGAGATAGAGAGGATTGTGAAGCAGGTCAGATCACATTGAAGCGATGGGGAGGAGGGTGAAGCAGGTCAGCATCACTGTGAAGAGACGGAGAGAAGTATGAAGCAGATCAGCGTCACTGTGAAGAGACGTGGAGGAATGTGAAACAGGTCAGATCACATTGAAGAGAGTGGGAAGGAGTGTGAAGCAGATCAGCATCACTGTGTGGAGACGGAGAGGGGCATGAAGTAGGTCTGCATCACTGTGAAGAGACTTTGAGGAATGTGAAGCAGGACAGGATCACTGTGAAGAGACCGGTAGTATTGTGAAGCAGTTCAGCGTCACTGTGAAGAGAGCGGTAGTAGTTTGAAGCAGGTCAGGATCACGGGAAAGAGACAGGAATAAGTGTGAAGCAGTTCAGCATCACTGTGAAGAGACTGGGAGGAGTGTGAAGCAGGTCAGTATCACTGTGAGGAGGCGGAGAGGATTGTGATGCAGGTCAGGATCACTGTGAAGAGACCGGTAGTATTGTGGAGCAGTTCAGCGTCACTGTGAAGAGAGCGGTAGTAGTTTGAAGCAGGTCAGGATAACGGTGAAGAGACAGGAATAAGTGTGAAGCAGTTCAGCATCACTGTGAAGAGACTGGGAGGAGTGTGAAGCAGGTCAGTATCACTGTGAAGAGGCGGAGAGGATTGTGATGCAGGTCAGGATCACTGTGAAGAGACGGGGACGAGTATGATGCAGATCAGCATCACAGTGAAGAGACAGAGAGGATTGTGAAGCAGGTCAGATCACATTGAAGACATGGGGAGAAATGTGAAGCAGGTCAGCGTCACTGTGAAGAGATGGAGAGGGGGATGATGGTGGTAAGCATCAATGAAGAGACTGGCATGAGTGTGAAGCAGGTCAGCATCACTGTTAAGAGACCGGTAGTAGTGTGAAGAAAGGTCAGCGTCACTGTGAAGAGAGCGGAAGTAGTGTGAAGCAGGTCAGCATCACTGAGAAGAGAAAGGTAGTAGTGTGAAGAAAGGTCAGCGTCACTGTGAAGAGACTGGGAGCAGTGTGAAGCAGGTCAGTGTCACTTTGAAGAGACCGGTAGTAGTGTGAAGCAGGTCAACGTCACTGTGAAGTGAGAGGTAGTGGTGTGAAGCAGGTCAGTGCCCCTGTGAAGAGACTGGGATGAGTGTGAAGCAGGTCAGGCTCACTGTGAAGAGACCAGTAGTATTGTGAAGCAGTTCAGCATCACTGTGAAGAGAGCGGTCGTAGTGTGAAGCAGGTCAGGATCACTGTGAAGAGTCTGGGAGGAGTATGAAGCCGGTCAGCGTCAATGTGAAGAAACAGGGAGGAGTGTGAAGCAGGTCAGTATCACTGTGAAGAGACGGAGAGGATTGTGATGCAGGTCAGGATCACTGTGAAGAGATGGGGAGGAGTATGATGCAGATTAGCGTCACAGTGAAGAGACAGAGAGGATTGTGAAGCAGGTCAGATCACATTGAAGAGATGGGGAGGAGGGTGAAGCAGGTCAGCATCACTGTGAAGAGACGGAGAGGAGTATGAAGCAGATCAGCGTCACTTTGAAGAGACCGGTAGTATTGTGAAGCAGTTCAGCGTCACTGTGCAGAGAGCGATAGTAGTGTGAAGCAGGTCAGTGTCACTGTGAAGAGAGTGGTAGTAGTGTCAAGCTGGTCAGGATCACTGTGAAGAGACAGGAAGGAGTGTGAAGCAGTTCAGCATCACTGTGAAGAGACAGGAAGGTGTGTGAAGCAGGTCAGCATCACGGTGAATTTAACCGGTAGTAGTGTGAAGCAGGTCAGCATCACTGTGAAGAGAGCGGTAGTAGTGTGAAGCAGGTCAGCGTCACTGTGAGGAGACCGGTAGTAGCATGAAGCAGGTCAGCATCACTGAAGAGAGCGGTCGTAGTGTGAAGCAGGTCAGCGTCACTGTGAAGACACCAGGAGCAGTGTGAAGCATGTCAACATCACGGTGAAGAGACCGGGAGGAGTGAGAAGCAGTTCAGGATCACTGTGAAGAGAAGGAGAGTGGGATGAAGCAGGTCAGCTTCACTGTGAAGAGACTGCGATGAGTGTGAAGCAGGTCAGCATCACTGTGAAGAGACGGAGAGGAGTATGAAGCAGATCAGCATCACTGTGAAGAGACCGGTAGTAGTGTGAAGGAGGTCAGCATCACTGTGAAGAGACCGGTGGTAGTGTGAAGGAGGTCAGCGTCACTGTGAAGAGAGTGGTAGTAGTGTGAAGAAAGGTCAGCGTCACTGTGAAGAGAGTGGTAGTAGTATGAAGCAGGTCAGCGTCACTGTGAAGAGAAAGGTAGTAGTGTGAAGAAAGGTCAGCGTCACTGTGAAGAAACCAGGAGGATTATGAAGCATGTCAGCATCACTGTGAAGAGACCGGGAGGAGTGAGAAGCAGTTCAGGATCACTGTGAAGAGATGGAGAGGGGGATGAAGCAGTTCAGCATCACTGTGAAGAGACTGGGATGAGTGTGAAGCAGGTCAGCATCACTGTGAAGAGACTGGGAGGAGTGTGAAGCAGGTCAGAGTCACTGTGAAGAGACTGGGAGGAGTGTGAAGCAGGTCAGCATCACTGTGAAGAGAGTGGTAGTAGTGTGAAGCAGGTCAGTGTCACTGTGAAGAGAGCGGTAGTAGTGTGAAGCAGGTCAGTGTCACTGTGAAGAGAGCGGTAGTAGTGTGAAGCAGGTCAGCGTCACTGTGAAGAGACCGGTAGTAGCGTGAAGCATGTCAGCATCACTGAAGAGAGCGGTCGTAGTGTGAAGCAGGTCAGCGTCACTGTGAAGAGACTGCGATGAGTGTGAAGCAGGTCAGCATCACTGTAAAGAGACGGAGAGGAGTATGAAGCAGATCAGCGTCACTGTGAAGAGACGTGGAGGAATGTGAAGCAGGCCAGATCACATTGAAGAGAGTGGGAAGGAGTGTGAACAGATCAGCATCACTGTGTAGAGATGGAGAGGGGGATGAAGCAGGTCTGCATCACTGTGAAGGGACTGGGAGGAGTATGAAGCAGCTCAGAATCACTGTGAAGAGACCGGTAGTATTGTGAAGCAGTTCAGCGTCACTGTGAAGAGAGCGGTGGTAGTGTGAAGCAGGTCAGGATCACTGTGAAGAGACGGGGAGGAGTATGATGCAGATCAGCGTCACAGTGAAGAGACAGAAAGGTTTGTGAAGCAAGTCAGAACACATTGAAGAGATGGGGAGGAGTGTGAAGCAGGTCAGCATCACTGTGAAGAGACTGGGAGGAGTGTGAAGCAGGTCAGCGTCACTGTGAAGAGACGGAGAGGAGTATGAAGCAGATCAGCGTCACTGTGAAGAGACGGAGAGGAGTATGAAGCAGGTCAGCATCACTGAGGAGACTGGCATGAGTGTGAAGCAGGTCATCATCACTGTGAAGAGACCGGTAGTAGTGTGAATAAAGGTCAGCGTCACTGTGAAGAGAGCGGTAGTAGTGTGAAGCAGGTCAGCGTCACTGTGAAGAGACCGGTAGTAGCGTGAAGCAGGTCATCATCACTGTGAAGAGACCGGTAGTAGTGTGAATAAAGGTCAGCGTCACTGTGAAGAGAGCGGTAGTAGTGTGAAGCAGGTCAGCGTCACTGTGAAGAGACCGGTAGTAGCGTGAAGCAGGTCAGCATCACTGTGAAGAGACCGGGAGGAGTGAGAAGCATGTCAGCATCACTGTGAAGAGACCGGGAGGAGTGAGAAGCAGTTCAGGATCACTGTGAAGAGACGGAGTGTGGGATGAAGCAGGTCATCTTCACTGTGAAGAGACTGAGATGAGTGTGAAGCAGGTCAGCATCACTGTGAAGAGACGGAGAGGAGTATGAAGCAGATCAGCATCTCTGTGAAGAGACTGGGAGGAGTGTGAAGCAGGTCAGCATCACTGTGAAGAGACCGGTAGTAGTGTGAAGGAGGTCAGCGTCAATGTGAAGAGAGTGGGAGTAGTGTGAAGAAAGGACAGCGTCACTGTGAAGAGCGCGGGAGGAGTGAGAAACAGGACAGGATCACTGTTTAGAGACGGAGAGGGGGATGAAGCAGTTCAGCGTCACTGTGAAGAGAGCGGTGGTAGTGTGAAGCAGGTCAGGATCACTGTGAAGAGACGGGGAGGAGTATGATGCAGCTCAGCGTCACAGTGAAGAGACAGAAAGGTTTGTGAAGCAAGTCAGAACACATTGAAGAGATGGGGAGGAGTGTGAAGCAGGTCAGCATCACTGTGAAGAGACTGGGAGGAGTGTGAAGCAGGTCAGCGTCACTGTGAAGAGACGGAGAGGAGTATGAAGCAGATCAGCGTCACTGTGAAGAGACGGAGAGGAGTATGAAGCAGGTCAGCATCACTGAGGAGACTGGCATGAGTGTGAAGCAGGTCATCATCACTGTGAAGAGACCGGTAGTAGTGTGAATAAAGGTCAGCGTCACTGTGAAGAGAGCGGTAGTAGTGTGAAGCAGGTCAGCGTCACTGTGAAGAGACCGGTAGTAGCGTGAAGCAGGTCATCATCACTGTGAAGAGACCGGTAGTAGTGTGAATAAAGGTCAGCGTCACTGTGAAGAGAGCGGTAGTAGTGTGAAGCAGGTCAGCGTCACTGTGAAGAGACCGGTAGTAGCGTGAAGCAGGTCAACATCACTGTGAAGAGACCGGGAGGAGTGAGAAGCATGTCAGCATCACTGTGAAGAGACCGGGAGGAGTGAGAAGCAGTTCAGGATCACTGTGAAGAGACGGAGTGTGGGATGAAGCAGGTCATCTTCACTGTGAAGAGACTGAGATGAGTGTGAAGCAGGTCAGCATCACTGTGAAGAGACGGAGAGGAGTATGAAGCAGATCAGCATCACTGTGAAGAGACTGGGAGGAGTGTGAAGCAGGTCAGCATCACTGTGAAGAGACCGGTGGTAGTGTGAAGGAGGTCAGCGTCACTGTGAAGAGAGTGGTAGTAGTGTGAAGAAAGGACAGCGTCACTGTGAAGAGCACGGGAGGAGTGAGAAACAGGACAGGATCACTGTTTAGAGACGGAGAGGGGGATGAAGCAGGTCAGCATCACTGTGAAGAGAGCAGTAGTAGTGTGAAGAAAGGTCAGCGTCACTGTGAAGAGCGCGGGAGGAGTGAGAAGCAGGTCAGGATCACTGTCAAGAGACCGGTAGTATTGTGAAGCAGTTCAGCGTTACTGTGAAGAGAGCGGTAGTAGTGTGAAGCAGGTCAGCGTCACTGTGAAGAGAGTGGTAGTAGTGTGAAGCAGGACAGCGTCACTGTTAAGAG
The DNA here is from genome assembly GCF_017639515.1 of Carcharodon carcharias. Taxonomy (NCBI): domain Eukaryota; kingdom Metazoa; phylum Chordata; class Chondrichthyes; order Lamniformes; family Lamnidae; genus Carcharodon; species Carcharodon carcharias. The sequence goes on along the minus strand of NC_054478.1, from coordinate 69,372,458 downwards.
AGCGATAGTAGTGTGAAGCAGGTCAGCGTCACTGTGAAGAGAGCGGTAGTCGTGTGAAGCAGGTCACCCTCACTGTGAAGAGAGCGGTAGTAGTGTGAAGCAGGTCAGTGTCACTGTGAAGAGAGTGGTAGTAGTGTGAAGCAGGTCAGGATCACTGTGAAGAGACTGGAAGGAGTGTGAAGCAGTTGAGCATCACTGTGTAGAGACTGGGAGGTGTGTGAAGCAGGTCAGGATCACTGTGAAGAGTCTGGGAGGAGTATGAAGCCGGTCAGCGTCAATGTGATGAAACAGGGAGGAGTGTGAAGCAGGTCAGTATCACTGTGAAGAGACGGAGAGGATTGTGATGCAGGTCAGGATCACTGTGAAGAGACGGGGAGGAGCATGAAGGAGATCAGCGTCTCTTTGAAGAGATGTGGAGGAGTGTGAAGCAGGTCAGATCACATTGAAGAGACAGGGAGGAGAGTGCAGCAGATCAGCATCACTGCGTAGAGACAGAGATGAGTATGAAACAGGTCAGCATCACTGTGAAGAGATTGAAATAAGTGTGAAGCAGGTCAGCATCACTGTGAAGAGACCGTAGTCGTGTGAAGAAAGGTCAGCGTCACTGTGAAGAGAGTGGTAGTAGTGTGAAGCAGGTCAGAGTCACTGTGAAGAGCGCGGGAGGAGCGAGAAGCAGGACGGGATCACTGTGTAGAGATGGAGACGGGGATGAAGCAGGTCAGCATCACTGTGAAGAAAGCGGTAGTAGTGTGAAGCAGGTCAACGTCACCGTGAAGAGAGCGGTAGTAGTGTGAAGCAGCTCAGCGTCACTGTGAAGAGACCGGAAGTAGTGTGAAGCAGGTCAACGTCACTTTGAAGTGAGCAGTAGTAGTATAAAGCAGGTCAGCGTCACTGTGAAGAGACCAGTAGTATTGTGAAGCAGGTCAGCGTCACTGTGAAGAGACTGGGATGAGTGTGAAGCAGGTCAGCATCACTGTGAAGAGACTGGGAGGAGTGTGAAGCAGGTCAGAGTCACTGTGAAGAGACTGGGAGGAGTGTGAAGCAGGTCAGCATCACTGTGAAGAGAGTGGTAGTAGTGTGAAGCAGGTCAGTGTCACTGTGAAGAGAGCGGTAGTAGTGTGAAGCAGGTCAGTGTCACTGTGAAGAGAGCGGTAGTAGTGTGAAGCAGGTCAGCGTCACTGTGAAGAGACCGGTAGTAGCGTGAAGCATGTCAGCATCACTGAAGAGAGCGGTCGTAGTGTGAAGCAGGTCAGCGTCACTGTGAAGAGACTGCGATGAGTGTGAAGCAGGTCAGCATCACTGTAAAGAGACGGAGAGGAGTATGAAGCAGATCAGCGTCACTGTGAAGAGACGTGGAGGAATGTGAAGCAGGCCAGATCACATTGAAGAGAGTGGGAAGGAGTGTGAACAGATCAGCATCACTGTGTAGAGATGGAGAGGGGGATGAAGCAGGTCTGCATCACTGTGAAGGGACTGGGAGGAGTATGAAGCAGCTCAGAATCACTGTGAAGAGACCGGTAGTATTGTGAAGCAGTTCAGCGTCACTGTGAAGAGAGCGGTGGTAGTGTGAAGCAGGTCAGGATCACTGTGAAGAGACGGGGAGGAGTATGATGCAGATCAGCGTCACAGTGAAGAGACAGAAAGGTTTGTGAAGCAAGTCAGAACACATTGAAGAGATGGGGAGGAGTGTGAAGCAGGTCAGCATCACTGTGAAGAGACTGGGAGGAGTGTGAAGCAGGTCAGCGTCACTGTGAAGAGACGGAGAGGAGTATGAAGCAGATCAGCGTCACTGTGAAGAGACGGAGAGGAGTATGAAGCAGGTCAGCATCACTGAGGAGACTGGCATGAGTGTGAAGCAGGTCATCATCACTGTGAAGAGACCGGTAGTAGTGTGAATAAAGGTCAGCGTCACTGTGAAGAGAGCGGTAGTAGTGTGAAGCAGGTCAGCGTCACTGTGAAGAGACCGGTAGTAGCGTGAAGCAGGTCATCATCACTGTGAAGAGACCGGTAGTAGTGTGAATAAAGGTCAGCGTCACTGTGAAGAGAGCGGTAGTAGTGTGAAGCAGGTCAGCGTCACTGTGAAGAGACCGGTAGTAGCGTGAAGCAGGTCAGCATCACTGTGAAGAGACCGGGAGGAGTGAGAAGCATGTCAGCATCACTGTGAAGAGACCGGGAGGAGTGAGAAGCAGTTCAGGATCACTGTGAAGAGACGGAGTGTGGGATGAAGCAGGTCATCTTCACTGTGAAGAGACTGAGATGAGTGTGAAGCAGGTCAGCATCACTGTGAAGAGACGGAGAGGAGTATGAAGCAGATCAGCATCTCTGTGAAGAGACTGGGAGGAGTGTGAAGCAGGTCAGCATCACTGTGAAGAGACCGGTAGTAGTGTGAAGGAGGTCAGCGTCAATGTGAAGAGAGTGGGAGTAGTGTGAAGAAAGGACAGCGTCACTGTGAAGAGCGCGGGAGGAGTGAGAAACAGGACAGGATCACTGTTTAGAGACGGAGAGGGGGATGAAGCAGTTCAGCGTCACTGTGAAGAGAGCGGTGGTAGTGTGAAGCAGGTCAGGATCACTGTGAAGAGACGGGGAGGAGTATGATGCAGCTCAGCGTCACAGTGAAGAGACAGAAAGGTTTGTGAAGCAAGTCAGAACACATTGAAGAGATGGGGAGGAGTGTGAAGCAGGTCAGCATCACTGTGAAGAGACTGGGAGGAGTGTGAAGCAGGTCAGCGTCACTGTGAAGAGACGGAGAGGAGTATGAAGCAGATCAGCGTCACTGTGAAGAGACGGAGAGGAGTATGAAGCAGGTCAGCATCACTGAGGAGACTGGCATGAGTGTGAAGCAGGTCATCATCACTGTGAAGAGACCGGTAGTAGTGTGAATAAAGGTCAGCGTCACTGTGAAGAGAGCGGTAGTAGTGTGAAGCAGGTCAGCGTCACTGTGAAGAGACCGGTAGTAGCGTGAAGCAGGTCATCATCACTGTGAAGAGACCGGTAGTAGTGTGAATAAAGGTCAGCGTCACTGTGAAGAGAGCGGTAGTAGTGTGAAGCAGGTCAGCGTCACTGTGAAGAGACCGGTAGTAGCGTGAAGCAGGTCAACATCACTGTGAAGAGACCGGGAGGAGTGAGAAGCATGTCAGCATCACTGTGAAGAGACCGGGAGGAGTGAGAAGCAGTTCAGGATCACTGTGAAGAGACGGAGTGTGGGATGAAGCAGGTCATCTTCACTGTGAAGAGACTGAGATGAGTGTGAAGCAGGTCAGCATCACTGTGAAGAGACGGAGAGGAGTATGAAGCAGATCAGCATCACTGTGAAGAGACTGGGAGGAGTGTGAAGCAGGTCAGCATCACTGTGAAGAGACCGGTGGTAGTGTGAAGGAGGTCAGCGTCACTGTGAAGAGAGTGGTAGTAGTGTGAAGAAAGGACAGCGTCACTGTGAAGAGCACGGGAGGAGTGAGAAACAGGACAGGATCACTGTTTAGAGACGGAGAGGGGGATGAAGCAGGTCAGCATCACTGTGAAGAGAGCAGTAGTAGTGTGAAGAAAGGTCAGCGTCACTGTGAAGAGCGCGGGAGGAGTGAGAAGCAGGTCAGGATCACTGTCAAGAGACCGGTAGTATTGTGAAGCAGTTCAGCGTTACTGTGAAGAGAGCGGTAGTAGTGTGAAGCAGGTCAGCGTCACTGTGAAGAGAGTGGTAGTAGTGTGAAGCAGGACAGCGTCACTGTTAAGAGAGCGATAGTAGTGTGAAGCAGGTCAGCGTCACTGTGAAGAGAGCGGTAGTCGTGTGAAGCAGGTCACCCTCACTGTGAAGAGAGCGGTAGTAGTGTGAAGCAGGTCAGTGTCACTGTGAAGAGAGTGGTAGTAGTGTGAAGCAGGTCAGGATCACTGTGAAGAGACTGGAAGGAGTGTGAAGCAGTTGAGCATCACTGTGTAGAGACTGGGAGGTGTGTGAAGCAGGTCAGGATCACTGTGAAGAGTCTGGGAGGAGTATGAAGCCGGTCAGCGTCAATGTGATGAAACAGGGAGGAGTGTGAAGCAGGTCAGTATCACTGTGAAGAGACGGAGAGGATTGTGATGCAGGTCAGGATCACTGTGAAGAGACGGGGAGGAGCATGAAGGAGATCAGCGTCTCTTTGAAGAGATGTGGAGGAGTGTGAAGCAGGTCAGATCACATTGAAGAGACAGGGAGGAGAGTGCAGCAGATCAGCATCACTGCGTAGAGACAGAGATGAGTATGAAACAGGTCAGCATCACTGTGAAGAGATTGAAATAAGTGTGAAGCAGGTCAGCATCACTGTGAAGAGACCGTAGTCGTGTGAAGAAAGGTCAGCGTCACTGTGAAGAGAGTGGTAGTAGTGTGAAGCAGGTCAGAGTCACTGTGAAGAGCGCGGGAGGAGCGAGAAGCAGGACGGGATCACTGTGTAGAGATGGAGACGGGGATGAAGCAGGTCAGCATCACTGTGAAGAAAGCGGTAGTAGTGTGAAGCAGGTCAACGTCACCGTGAAGAGAGCGGTAGTAGTGTGAAGCAGCTCAGCGTCACTGTGAAGAGACCGGAAGTAGTGTGAAGCAGGTCAACGTCACTTTGAAGTGAGCAGTAGTAGTATAAAGCAGGTCAGCGTCACTGTGAAGAGACCAGTAGTATTGTGAAGCAGGTCAGCGTCACTGTGAAGAGACTGGGATGAGTGTGAAGCAGGTCAGCATCACTGTGAAGAGACTGGGAGGAGTGTGAAGCAGGTCAGAGTCACTGTGAAGAGACTGGGAGGAGTGTGAAGCAGGTCAGCATCACTGTGAAGAGAGTGGTAGTAGTGTGAAGCAGGTCAGTGTCACTGTGAAGAGAGCGGTAGTAGTGTGAAGCAGGTCAGTGTCACTGTGAAGAGAGCGGTAGTAGTGTGAAGCAGGTCAGCGTCACTGTGAAGAGACCGGTAGTAGCGTGAAGCATGTCAGCATCACTGAAGAGAGCGGTCGTAGTGTGAAGCAGGTCAGCGTCACTGTGAAGAGACTGCGATGAGTGTGAAGCAGGTCAGCATCACTGTAAAGAGACGGAGAGGAGTATGAAGCAGATCAGCGTCACTGTGAAGAGACGTGGAGGAATGTGAAGCAGGCCAGATCACATTGAAGAGAGTGGGAAGGAGTGTGAACAGATCAGCATCACTGTGTAGAGATGGAGAGGGGGATGAAGCAGGTCTGCATCACTGTGAAGGGACTGGGAGGAGTATGAAGCAGCTCAGAATCACTGTGAAGAGACCGGTAGTATTGTGAAGCAGTTCAGCGTCACTGTGAAGAGAGCGGTGGTAGTGTGAAGCAGGTCAGGATCACTGTGAAGAGACGGGGAGGAGTATGATGCAGATCAGCGTCACAGTGAAGAGACAGAAAGGTTTGTGAAGCAAGTCAGAACACATTGAAGAGATGGGGAGGAGTGTGAAGCAGGTCAGCATCACTGTGAAGAGACTGGGAGGAGTGTGAAGCAGGTCAGCGTCACTGTGAAGAGACGGAGAGGAGTATGAAGCAGATCAGCGTCACTGTGAAGAGACGGAGAGGAGTATGAAGCAGGTCAGCATCACTGAGGAGACTGGCATGAGTGTGAAGCAGGTCATCATCACTGTGAAGAGACCGGTAGTAGTGTGAATAAAGGTCAGCGTCACTGTGAAGAGAGCGGTAGTAGTGTGAAGCAGGTCAGCGTCACTGTGAAGAGACCGGTAGTAGCGTGAAGCAGGTCATCATCACTGTGAAGAGACCGGTAGTAGTGTGAATAAAGGTCAGCGTCACTGTGAAGAGAGCGGTAGTAGTGTGAAGCAGGTCAGCGTCACTGTGAAGAGACCGGTAGTAGCGTGAAGCAGGTCAGCATCACTGTGAAGAGACCGGGAGGAGTGAGAAGCATGTCAGCATCACTGTGAAGAGACCGGGAGGAGTGAGAAGCAGTTCAGGATCACTGTGAAGAGACGGAGTGTGGGATGAAGCAGGTCATCTTCACTGTGAAGAGACTGAGATGAGTGTGAAGCAGGTCAGCATCACTGTGAAGAGACGGAGAGGAGTATGAAGCAGATCAGCATCTCTGTGAAGAGACTGGGAGGAGTGTGAAGCAGGTCAGCATCACTGTGAAGAGACCGGTAGTAGTGTGAAGGAGGTCAGCGTCAATGTGAAGAGAGTGGGAGTAGTGTGAAGAAAGGACAGCGTCACTGTGAAGAGCGCGGGAGGAGTGAGAAACAGGACAGGATCACTGTTTAGAGACGGAGAGGGGGATGAAGCAGTTCAGCGTCACTGTGAAGAGAGCGGTGGTAGTGTGAAGCAGGTCAGGATCACTGTGAAGAGACGGGGAGGAGTATGATGCAGCTCAGCGTCACAGTGAAGAGACAGAAAGGTTTGTGAAGCAAGTCAGAACACATTGAAGAGATGGGGAGGAGTGTGAAGCAGGTCAGCATCACTGTGAAGAGACTGGGAGGAGTGTGAAGCAGGTCAGCGTCACTGTGAAGAGACGGAGAGGAGTATGAAGCAGATCAGCGTCACTGTGAAGAGACGGAGAGGAGTATGAAGCAGGTCAGCATCACTGAGGAGACTGGCATGAGTGTGAAGCAGGTCATCATCACTGTGAAGAGACCGGTAGTAGTGTGAATAAAGGTCAGCGTCACTGTGAAGAGAGCGGTAGTAGTGTGAAGCAGGTCAGCGTCACTGTGAAGAGACCGGTAGTAGCGTGAAGCAGGTCATCATCACTGTGAAGAGACCGGTAGTAGTGTGAATAAAGGTCAGCGTCACTGTGAAGAGAGCGGTAGTAGTGTGAAGCAGGTCAGCGTCACTGTGAAGAGACCGGTAGTAGCGTGAAGCAGGTCAACATCACTGTGAAGAGACCGGGAGGAGTGAGAAGCATGTCAGCATCACTGTGAAGAGACCGGGAGGAGTGAGAAGCAGTTCAGGATCACTGTGAAGAGACGGAGTGTGGGATGAAGCAGGTCATCTTCACTGTGAAGAGACTGAGATGAGTGTGAAGCAGGTCAGCATCACTGTGAAGAGACGGAGAGGAGTATGAAGCAGATCAGCATCACTGTGAAGAGACTGGGAGGAGTGTGAAGCAGGTCAGCATCACTGTGAAGAGACCGGTGGTAGTGTGAAGGAGGTCAGCGTCACTGTGAAGAGAGTGGTAGTAGTGTGAAGAAAGGACAGCGTCACTGTGAAGAGCACGGGAGGAGTGAGAAACAGGACAGGATCACTGTTTAGAGACGGAGAGGGGGATGAAGCAGGTCAGCATCACTGTGAAGAGAGCAGTAGTAGTGTGAAGAAAGGTCAGCGTCACTGTGAAGAGCGCGGGAGGAGTGAGAAGCAGGTCAGGATCACTGTCAAGAGACCGGTAGTATTGTGAAGCAGTTCAGCGTTACTGTGAAGAGAGCGGTAGTAGTGTGAAGCAGGTCAGCGTCACTGTGAAGAGAGTGGTAGTAGTGTGAAGCAGGACAGCGTCACTGTTAAGAGAGCGATAGTAGTGTGAAGCAGGTCAGCGTCACTGTGAAGAGAGCGGTAGTCGTGTGAAGCAGGTCACCCTCACTGTGAAGAGAGCGGTAGTAGTGTGAAGCAGGTCAGTGTCACTGTGAAGAGAGTGGTAGTAGTGTGAAGCAGGTCAGGATCACTGTGAAGAGACTGGAAGGAGTGTGAAGCAGTTGAGCATCACTGTGTAGAGACTGGGAGGTGTGTGAAGCAGGTCAGGATCACTGTGAAGAGTCTGGGAGGAGTATGAAGCCGGTCAGCGTCAATGTGATGAAACAGGGAGGAGTGTGAAGCAGGTCAGTATCACTGTGAAGAGACGGAGAGGATTGTGATGCAGGTCAGGATCACTGTGAAGAGACGGGGAGGAGCATGAAGGAGATCAGCGTCTCTTTGAAGAGATGTGGAGGAGTGTGAAGCAGGTCAGATCACATTGAAGAGACAGGGAGGAGAGTGCAGCAGATCAGCATCACTGCGTAGAGACAGAGATGAGTATGAAACAGGTCAGCATCACTGTGAAGAGATTGAAATAAGTGTGAAGCAGGTCAGCATCACTGTGAAGAGACCGTAGTCGTGTGAAGAAAGGTCAGCGTCACTGTGAAGAGAGTGGTAGTAGTGTGAAGCAGGTCAGAGTCACTGTGAAGAGCGCGGGAGGAGCGAGAAGCAGGACGGGATCACTGTGTAGAGATGGAGACGGGGATGAAGCAGGTCAGCATCACTGTGAAGAAAGCGGTAGTAGTGTGAAGCAGGTCAACGTCACCGTGAAGAGAGCGGTAGTAGTGTGAAGCAGCTCAGCGTCACTGTGAAGAGACCGGAAGTAGTGTGAAGCAGGTCAACGTCACTTTGAAGTGAGCAGTAGTAGTATAAAGCAGGTCAGCGTCACTGTGAAGAGACCAGTAGTATTGTGAAGCAGGTCAGCGTCACTGTGAAGTGACCGGTAGTAGTGTGAAGCAGGTCAGGCTCACTGTGAAGAGACCAGTAGTATTGTGAAGCAGGTCAGGATCACTGTGAAGAGTCTGGGAGGAGTATGAAGCCGGTCAGCGTCAATGTGAAGAAACAGGGAGGAGTGTGCAGCAGGTCAGTATCACTGTGAAGAGACGGAGAGGATTGTGATGCAGGTCAGGATCACTGTGAAGAGACGGGGAGGAGTATGATGTAGATTAGCGTCACAGTGAAGAGACAGAGATGATTGTAAAGCAGGTCAGATAACATTGAAGAGATGGGGAGGAGGGTGAAGCAGGTCAGAATCACTGTGAAGAGACGGAGAGGAGTATGAAGCAGATCAGCGTCACTGTGAAGGGACGTGGAGGAATGTGAAGCAGGTCAGATCACATTGAAGAGAGTGGGAAGGAGCATGAAGCAGATATGCATCACTGTGTAGAGACGGAGAGGGGGATGAAGCAGGTCTGCATCACTGTGAAGACAGCGGTTTTAGTGTGAAGAAAGGTCAGCGTCAGTGTGAAGATCGCGGGAGGAGTGAGACGCAGGTCAGGATCACTGTCAAGAGACTGGTAGTAGTGTGAAGCAGTTCAGCGTCACTGTGAAGAGAGCGGTAGTAGTTTGAAGCAGGTCAGCGTCACTGTGAAGAGAGTGGTAGTAGTGTGAAGCAGTTCCGCGTCACTGTGAAGAGAGCGATAGTAGTATTAAGCAGGTCAGCGTCACTGTGGAGAGAGCGGTAGTAGAGTGTAGCAGGTCAGCGTCACTGTGAAGAGAGCGGTAGTAGTGTGAAGCAGGTCAGCGTCACTGTGAAGAGAGCGGTAGTATTGTGAAGCAGGTCAGGATCACTGTGAAGAGACTAGAAGGAGTGTGAAGCAGTTGAGCGTCACTGTCAAGAGACTGGGAGGAGTGTGAAGCAGGTCAGTATCACTGTGAAGAGACGGAGAGGATTGTGATGCAGGTCAGGATCACTGTGAAGAGACAGGGAGGAGTATGATGCACATCAGCGTCACAGTGAAGAGACAGAGATGATTGTGAAGCAGGTCAGGTCACATTGAAGTGATGGGGAGGAGTGTGAAGCACGTCAGAAGTACTGTGAAGAGACGGAGAGGAGTATGAAGCAGATCGGCGTCACTGTGAAGAGACGTGGAGAAGTGTGAAGCAGGTCAGATCACATTGAATAGACAGGGAGGAGAGTGAAGCAGATCAGCATCACTGTTAAGAGACTGAAATGAGTGTAAAGCAGGTCAACATCACTGTGAAGAGACCGTAGTCGTGTGAAGAAAGGTCAGCGTCACTGTGAAGAGAGTGGTAATAGTTTGAAGCAGGTCAGTGTCACGGTGAAGAGCGCGGGAGGAGTGCAAAGCAGGACAGGATCACTGTGTAGAGATGGAGAGGGGGATGAAGCAGGTCAGCATCACTGTGAAGAGTCCGGAAGGAGTGTGAAGCAGGTCAACGTCACTGTGAAGAGAGCGGTAGTAGTTTGAAGCAGGTCAGCCTCACTGTGAAGAGACTAGGAGGAGTGTGAAGCAGGTCAGCGTCACTGTGAAGAGACCGGTAGTAGTGTGAAGCAGGTCAACGTCACTGTGAAGTGAGCGGTAGTAGTATAAAGCAGGTCAGCGTCACTGTGAAGAGACCGGTCTTGGTGTGAAGCAGGTCAGGATCACTGTGAAGAGTCTGGGAGGAGTATGAAGCCGGTCAGCGTCAATGTGAAGAAACAGGGAGGAGTGTGAAGCAGGTCAGTATCACTGTGAAGAGGCGGAGAGGATTGTGATGCTGGTCAGGATCACTGTGAAGAGACGAGGAGGAGTATGATGCAGATTAGCATCACAGTGTAGAGACAGAGAGGATTGTAAAGCAGGTCAGATCACATTGATGTGATGGGGAGGAGGGTGAAGCAGGTCAGCATCACTGTGAGGAGACGGAGAGGAGCATGAAGCAGATCAGCGTCACTGTGAAGGGACGTGGAGGAATGGGAAGCAGGTCAGATCGCATTGAAGAGTTTGGGAAGGAGTGTGAAGAACGGTCAGCGTCACTGTGAAGAGCCCGGGAGGAGTGAGAAACAGGACAGGATCACTGTCGAGAGACCGGTAGTAGTGTGAAGCAGTTCAGCATCGCTGTGAAGAGAGCAGTAGTAGTGTGAAGCAGGTCAGCGTCACTGTGAAGAGAGCGGTAGTAGTGTGAAGCAGGTCAGCGTCACTGTGAAGAGAGCGGTAGTAATGTGTAGCAGGTCAGCGTCACTGTGAAGAGACTGGTAGTAGTGTGAAGCAGGTCACCGTCACTGAGAAGAGAGCGGTAGTAGTGTCAAGCAGGTCAGTGTCACTGTGAAGAGAGTGGTAGTAGTGTGAAGCAGGTCAGGATCACTGTGAAGAGACTGGAAGGAGTGTGATGCAGTTGAACGTCACTGTGAAAAGTCTGGGAGGAGTATGATGCCCGTCATTGTCAATGTGAAGAAACAGGGAGGATTTTAAGCTGGTCAGGATCACTGTGAAGAGACGGAGAGGATTGTGATGCAGGTCAGGATCACTGTGAAGAGACGGGGAGGAGTATGATGCAGATTAGCATCACAGTGAAGAGACAGAGAGGATTGTGAAGCAGTTCAGATCACATTGAAGAGATGGGGAGGAGTGTGAAACACGTCAGAATCGCTGTGAAGAGACTGAGAGGAGTATGAAGCAGATCAGCGTCACTGTGAAGAGACGTGGAGGAGTGTGAAGCAGGTCAGATCACATTGAAGAGACAGTTAGGAGTGTGAAGCAGATCAGCATCACTGTGTAGAGACAGAGATGAGTATGAAACAGGTCAGCATCACTGTCAACAGACGGAGAGGGGAATGAAGCACGTCAGCATCACTGTGAAAAGACCGTAGTCGTGTGAAGCAGGTCAATGTCACTGTGAAGAGAGTGGTAGTAGTGTGAAGCAGGTCAGAGTCACTGTGAAGAGACTGGGAGGAGTGTGAAGCATGTAAGGGTCACTGGGAAGAGACCGGTAGTAGTGTGAAGCAGGTCAACGTCACTGTGAAGTGAGCGGTAGAAGTGTGAAGCAGGTCAGCGTCACTGTGAAGAGACTGGGATGAGTGTGAAGAAGGTCAGCATCACTGTGAAGAGACGGAGAGGAGTAAGAAGCACATCAGCGTCACTGTGAAGAGACGTGGAGGAATGTGAAGCAGGTCAGATCACATTGAAGAGAGTGGGAAGTGGTTTGAAGCAGATCAGCATCACTGTGTAGAGACTGGAATGAGTGTGAAGCAGGTCAGGATCACTGTGAAGAGACCAGTAGTATTGTGAAGCAGTTCAGCGTCACTGTGAAGAGAGCGGTAGTCTTGTGAAGTAGGTCAGGATCATTGTGAAGAGACAGGAAGGAGTGTGAAGCAGTTCAGTATCACTGTGAAGGGACTGGGTGGAGTGTGAAGCAGGTCAGTATCACTGTGAAGAGGCGGAGAGGATTGTGATGCAGGTCAGGATCACTGTGAAGAGACGGGGAGGAGTATGATGCAGATCAGCATCACAGTGAAGAGACAGAGAGGATTGTGAAGAAGGTCAGATCACATTGAAGAGATGGGGAGAAGTGTGAAGCAGATCAGCGTCACTGTGAAGAGATGGACAGGGAGATGAAGCTGGTGAGCATCACTGAAGAGACTGGCATGAGTGTGAAGCAGGTCAGCATCACTGTGAAGAGACCAGGAGGAGTGAGAAGCAGTTCTAGATCACTGTGAAGAGATGGAGAGGGGGATGAAGCAGGTCAGATTCACTGTGAAGAGACTGGGAGGAGTGTGAAGCAGATCAGCAACACTGTGAAGAGACTGGGAGGAGTGTGAAGCAGGTCAGCATCACTGTGAAGAGACCGGTTGTAGTGTGAAGCAGGTCAGCGTCACTGTGAAGAGACCGGTAGTAGTGTGAATAAAGGCCAGCGTCACTGTGAAGAGACCAGGAGGAGTATGAAGCATGTCAGCATCACTGTGAAGATACCGGGAGTAGTGAGAAGCAGTTCAGGATCACTGTGAAGAGACGGAGAGGGGGATGAAGCAGGTCAGATTCACTGTGAAGAGACTGGGAGGAGTATGAAGCAGGTCAGCATCACTGTGAAGAGACCGGATGTAGTGTGAAGCAGGTCAGCGTCACTGTGAAGAGAGTGGTAGTAGTGTGAAGAAAGGTCAGTGTCACTGTGAAGAGCGCGGGAGCAGGTCAGCGTCACTGTGAAGAGAGCGGTATTAGTGTGAAGCAGGTCAGCATCACTGTGAAGAGAACGGGAGGAGTGAGAAGCAGTTCAGGATCACTGTGAAGAGACGGAGAGGGGGATGAAGCAGGTCAGCATCACTGTGAAGAGACTGGGAGGAGGGTGAAGCAGGTCAGCATCACTGTGAAGAGACTGGGAGGAGTATGAAGCAGGTCAGCATCACTGTGAAGAGATGGAGAGGCGTATGAAGCAGATCAGCATCACTGTGAAGAGACTGGTAGTAGTGTGAAGGAAGGTCAGCATCACTGTGAAGAGACCGGTGGTAGTGTGAAGGAGGTCAGCATCACTGTGAAGAGACCGGTAGTAGTGTGAAGAAAGGTCAGCGTCACTGTGAAGAGCGCAAGAGGAGTGAGAAACAGGACAGGATCACTATGTAGAGACGGAGAGGGGGATGAAGCTGGTCAGCATCACTGTGAAGAGAGCGGTAGTAGTTTGAAGAAAGGTCAGCGTCACTGTGAAGAGCGCGGGAGGAGTGAGAAGCAGGTCAGGATCACTGTCAAGAGACCGGTAGTAGTGTGAAGCAGTTCAGTGTCACTCTGAAGAGAGCGGTAGTAGTGTGAAGCAGGTCAGCGTCACTGTGAAGAGTGTGGTAGTAGTGTGAAGCAGGTCAGCGTCACTGTGAAGAGACCAGTAGTATTGTGAAGCAGGTCAGCGTCACTGTGAATAGACTGGAAGGAGTGTGAAGCAGTTGAGCGTCACTGTGAAGAGACTGGGAGGAGTATGAAGCCGGTAAGCGTCAATGTGAAGAGACAGGAAGGAGTGTGAAGCAGGTCAGTATCACTGTGAAGAGACGGAGAGGAGTATGAATCAGATCAGCGTCACAGTTAAAGACGTGGAGGAATTTGAAGCAGATCTGCATCACTGTGAAGAGACGTGGAGGAATGTGAAGCAGGTCAGATCACTTTGAAGAGAGTGGGAAGGAGTGTGAAGCAGATCAGCATCACTGTGTAGAGATGGAGAGGGGGATGAAGCAGGTCTGCATCACTGTGAAGAGACTGGGAGGAGTGTGAAGCAGGTCAGGATCACTGTGAAGAGACCGGTAGTATTGTGAAGCAGTTCAGTGTCACTGTGAAGAGAGCGGTAGTAGTGTGAAGCAGGTCAGTGTCACTGTGAAGAGAGCGGTGGTAGTGTGAAACAGGTCAGGATGACTGTGGAGAGACAGGAAGGAGTGTGAAGCTGTTGAGCGTCACTGTGAAGAGATGGGGAGGAGTATGGAACCAGTAAGCGTCAATGTGAAGAGACAGGAAGGAGTGTGAAGCAGGTCAGTATCACTGTGAAGAGACGGAGAGGATTGTGATGCAGGTCAGGATCACTGTGAAGAGCGCGGGAGGAGTGAGAAGCAGGACAGGATCACTGTGTAGAGATGGAGAGGGGGATGAAGCACGTCAGCATCACTGTGAAGAGAATGGGATGAGTGTGAAGCAGGTCAGCATCACTGTGAATAGAGCGGGAGGAGTGAGAAGCAGGACAGGATCACTGTGAAGAAACAGGGAGGAGTGTGAAGCAGGTCAGGATCACTGTCAAGAGAGCGGTAGTAGTGTGAAGCATGTCAGCGTCACTGTGAGGAGACCAGTAATATTGTGAAGCAGGTAAGCGTCAATGTGAAGAGACAGGAAGGAGTGTGAAGCAGGTCAGTATCACTGTGAAGAGACGGAGAGGATTGTGATGCAGGTCAGATCACATTGTACAAAGTGGGAAGGAGTGTGAAGCAGATCAGCATCACTGTGTAGAGATGGAGAGGGGGGTGAAGCAAGTCTGCATCACTGTGAAGAGACTGGAAGGAGTGTGAAGCAGGTCAGAGTCACTGTGAAGAGAGCGGTAGTAGTGTGAAGCAGGTCAGGATCACTGTGAAGAGACAGGAAGGAGTGTGAAGCGGTTCAGCATCATTGTGAAGAGACTGTGAGGAGTGTGAAGCAGGTCAGTATCACTGTTAAGAGGCGGAGAGGATTGTGATGCAGGTCAGGATCACTGTTAAGAGACGGGGAGGAGTATGATGCAGATGAGCGTCACAGTGAGGAGACAGAGAGGATCGTGAAGAGATGAGGAGAAGTGTGAAGCAGGTCAGCGTCACTGTGAAGAAATGGAGAGGGCGATGAAGTTGGTGAGCATCACTGAAGAGCCTGGCATGAGTGTGAAGCATGTCAGCATCACTGTGAAGAGACCAGTAGTAGTGTGAAGCAGGTCAGCATCACTGTGAAGAGACGGAGAGGAGTATGAAGCAGATCAGCGTAAATGTGAAGAGACGTGGAGGAATTTGAAGCAGATCAGCATCACTATGAAGAGACGTGGAGGAATGTGAAGCAGGTCAGATCACTTTGAAGAGAGTGGGAAGGAGTGTGAAGCAGGTCAGCATCACTGTGAAGTGACGGAGGAGTGTGAAGGAGGTCAGTACCACTGTGACGACACCGAGGAGGAGTGTGAAGCCGGTCAGGATCACTATGAAGAAACAGGGAAGAGTGTGAATCAGGTCAGCATCACTGTGAAGAGACGGGGAGGAGTATGAAGCTGATCAGCGTCACGGTGAAGATAGCGGGAGGAGTGCGAAGCTGGACACCCTCACTGTGAAGAGATGGGGAGGGGTGTGAAGCAGGTCAGCGTCACTGTGAAGATATCATGAGGAGTGTGAAGCAGGTCAGCGTCACTGTGAAGATAGCGGGAGGAGTGTGAAGCAGGTCAGGATCACTGTGAAGACGGAGAGGAGTGTGAAGCAGGTCAGCATCACTGTGAAGAGACTGGAAGGAGTTTGAAGCACGTCAGCATCACTGTGAAGAGACTGCGAGGTGTGTGAAGCAGATCAGTTTCACTGTGAAGATTCGGGGAGGAGTGCGAAGCAGGACAGGATCGCTATGAAGATGGAGAGGAATATGAAGCAGATCAGCGTCACTATGAAGAGACGGGGAGGAGTATGAAGCAGGACAGGATCACTGTGAAGAGAAAAGGAGGAATGTGATGCATGTCACCGTCACTGTGAAGAGGTGGAGACGATTGTGAAGCAGGTCAGCATTACTGTGAAGACACTGAGAGGATTGTGAAGCAGGTCAGCATCACTGTAAAGAGACTGGAAGGAGTGTGAAGCAGGTCAGCGTCACTGTGAAGAGACCGGGAGGATTGTGAAGCAGGTCAGCGATGCTGTGAAGATACCGGGAGGATTGTGAAGCAGATCAGCATCACTGTAAAGAGACGGGGATGAGTGTGAAGCAGATCAGCATCACTGTGAAGAGAATGCGAGGTGTGCGAAGCAGATCAGCTTCACTGTGAAGATACAAGAAGGAGTGTGAAGCAGGTCAGCGGCATTGTGAAGAGAGCGGGAGGAATGTGAAGTAGGTCAGCATCACTGTGTAGAGCCTGGGAGGACTGTGAAGCAGGACAGGATCATTGTGAAGAAACAGGGAGGATTATGAAGCGGGATAGGATCACTGTGAAAATGGAGAGGAGTATGAAGCAGATCAGCGTCACTGTGAAGTGACGGGGAGCAGTGTGAAGCAGGACAGGATTACGGTAAAGAGACCAGGAGGAGTGTGAAACATGTCAGCATCACTGTGAAGAGACCGGGAGGAGTGAGAAGCATTTCAGGATCACTGTGAAGAGACGGAGAGGGGGATGAAGCAGGTCAGCTTCACTGTGAAGAGACTGAGATGAGTGTGAAGCAGGTCAGCATCACTCTGAAGAGACGGAGAGGAGTATGAAGCAGATCAGCATCACTGTGAAGAGACCGGTAGTAGTGTGAAGGATGTCAGCATCACTTTGAAGAGACTGGAAGGAGTGTGAAGCAGGTCAGCGTCACCGTAAAGAGACCGGGTGGAGGGTGAAGCAGGTCAGCGAAACAATAAAGAGACTGCGAGGAGTGTGAAGAAGATCAGCGTCACTGTGAAGAAACAGGGAAGAGTGTGAAGCAGGTGAGCATCACTGTGAAGTGACTGGGAGGAGTATGAAGCAGGTCAGCGTCACAGTGAAGAGACTGGGAGGAGTGTGAAACAGGTCAGGATCACTGTGAAGAGCCTTGGAGGAGTATGAAGCAGGTCAGCGTCACTGTGAAGATACCGGGAGGAGTGTGAAGCAGAACAGGATCACTGTGAAGAAACAGGGAGGAGTGTGAAGCAGAACAGGATCACTGTGAAGAGACTTGGAGGAGTATGAAGCAGGTCAGACTCACTGCGAAGACACCAGGAGGAGTGTGAAGCAGAACAGGATCACTGTGAAGAAACAGGGAGGAGTGTGAAGCAGAACAGGATCACTGTGAAGAAACAGGGAGGAGTGTGAAGCAAAACAAGATCACTGTGAAGAGAGCGGGAGGAGTGCGAAGCAGGTCAGGATCACTGTGAAGAAACAGGGAGGAGTGTGAAGCTGGTCAGGATCTCTGTGAAGAGAAGGAGAGGAGTGTGAAGCAGAACAGGATCACTGTGAAGAGATGGAGAGGAGGATGAAGCAGGTCAGTGTCACTGTGAAGAGACCGGGAGGAGTGTGAATCAGGTCAGCATCTCTGTGAAGAGACTGGAAGGAGTGTGAAGCAGGTCAGCGTCACTGTGAGGAGCCCGGGAGGAGTGTGAAGCAGATCAGAATCACCATGAAGTGACAGGGAGGAGTGTGAAGCAGGTCAGCGTCACTGTGAAGAGATGGGTAGTTGTGTGAAGCAGGTCAGCATTACTGTAAAGAGACAGGAAGAAGTGTGAAGCAGGTCAGCGTCACTGTGAAGTGACGGAGAGGAGTGTGAAGCAGGTCAGCATCACCGTGAAGAGACCAGGAGGCATGCGAAGCAGATCAGCGTCACCGTGAAGAGTGTGAAGCAGGTCAGGATCACTGTGAAGAGATGGAAAGGAGGATGAAGCAGGTCAATGTCACTGTGAAGCGACCGGGAGGAGTGTGAAGCAGGTCAGTATCACTGAAGAGACTGGGAGGAGTGTGAAGCAGGTCAGCGTCACCGTGAAGAGACCGGGAGGAGTGTGATGCAGGTCAGCGTCACTGTGAAGAGACGGGGAGGAGTGTGAAGCAGGTCAGCGTCACCGTGAAGAGACCGGGAGGAGTGTGATGCAGGTCAGCGTCACTGTGAAAAGGCGGAGACGAGTGTAAAGCAGGTCAGCATCACTGTAAAGAAACTGGAAGAAGTGTGAAGCAGGTCAGCATCACTGTGAAGCGACTAGGAGGAGTGTGAAGCAGATCTGAATCACTGTGAAGTGTCCGGGAGGATTGTGAAGCATGTCAGTATCACTGTGAAGACACTGGGAGGAGTGCGAAGCAGGTAAGCATCACTGTGAAGAGACGGAGAAGAGTGTGAAGCTGGTCAGCATCACTGAGAAGAGATGAGGAGGAGTGCGAAGCAGGTCAGCATCACTGTGAAGAGATGGGGATTAGTGTGAAGCAGGTCAGCATCACCGTGAAGGGACAGCAATGAGTGTGAAACAGATCAGAATCACTGTGAAGATACCAGGAGGAGTGCGAAGCAAGTCAGCATCACTGTGAATAGACGAGTAGGATTGTGAAGCAGGTCAGCATCACTGTGAAGTGACTGGGAGGAGTGTGAAGCAGGTCAGAATCACTGTGAAGAGACCAGGAGGAGTGCAAAGCAGGTCAGCATCACTGAGAAGAGAAGAGTAGGAGTGTGAAGCAGGTCAGCATCACTGTGAAGATACGGGGAGGAGTGTGTATCAGGTCAGCATCACTGTGAAGAGACTGGAAGGAGTGTGAAGCAGGTCAGCGTCACTGTGAAGAGACCAGGAGGAGTGTGAAGCAGATCAGAATAACTTGAAGATACCTGGATTAATGTGAAGCAGGTCAGCGTCACTGTGAAGAGACGGAGAGGAGTATGAAACTGATCAGCGTCACGGTGAAGAGACTGGGAGGAGTGTGAAGCAGCTCAGGATCACTGTGAAGAGACTGGGAGGAGTATGAAGCAGAATAGGATCACTGTTAAGAAAGAGGGAGGAGTGCAAAGCAGGCAAGCATCACTGTGAAGAGACGGAGAAGAATGCGAAGCTGGTCAGCATCACTGTGCAGAGACATAGAGGAGTGTGAAGCAGGTCAGGATCACTGTGAAGAGACTGGAAGGAGTGTGAAGCAGGTCAGCGTCACTGTGAAGAGACTGCGAGGTGTGCGAAGCAGATCAGCTTCACAGTGAAGAGATGGGGAAGAGTGTGATGCAGGTCAGCATCACTGTGAAGAGACGGACAGGAGTGTGAAGCAGGACAGGATCACTGTGAAGAAACAGGGAGGAGTGTGAAGCAGGACAGGATCACTGAAAGATGGAGAGGAGTATGAAGCAGATCAGTGTCACTGTGAAGAGACGGGGAGGAGTGTGAAGCAGGACAGGATCACTGTGAAGAGCGTGGGAGGAGTGTGAAGCAGGACAGCGTCACTGTGAAGATAGCGGGAGGAGTGTGAAGCAGGTCAGGATCACTGTGAAGACGGAGAGGAGTGTGAAGCAGGTCAGCATCACTGTGAAGAGACCGGGAGGAGTGTGAAGCAGGTCAGCATCACTGTGAAGAGACTGGAAGGAGTTTGAAGCACGTCAGCATCACTGTGAAGAGACTGCGAGGTGTGTGAAGCAGATCAGTTTCACTGTGAAGATTCGGGGAGGAGTGCAAAGCAGGACAGGATCACTATGAAGATGGAGAGGAATATGAAGCAGATCAGCGTCACTATGAAGAGACGGGGAGGAGTATGAAGCAGGACAGGATCACTGTGAAGAGAAAGGGAGGAATGTGATGCAGGTCACCGTCACTGTGAAGAGGTGGAGACGATTGTGAAGCAGGTCAGCATTACTGTGAAGACACTGAGAGGATTGTGAAGCAGGTCAGCATCAATGTAAAGAGGCTGGAAGGAGTGTGAAGCAGGTCAGCGTCACTGTGAAGAGACCGGGAGGAGTGTGAAGCAGGGCAGCGACGCTGTGAAGATACCGGGAGGATTGTGAAGCAGATCAGCATCACTGTAAAGAGACGGGGAGGAGTGTGAAGCAGATCAGCATCACTGTGAAGAGAATGCGAGGTGTGCGAAGCAGATCAGCTTCACTGTGAAGATACAGGGAGGAGTGTGAAGCAGGTCAGCGGCACTGTGAAGAGAGCGGGAGGAATGTGAAGTAGGTCAGCATCACGGTGTAGAGCCTGGGAGGAGTGTGAAGCAGGACAGGATCATTGTGAAGAAACAGGGAGGATTATGAAGCTGGATAGGATCGCTGTGAAAATGGAGAGGAACATGAAGCAGATCAGCGTCACTGTGAAGAGACGGGGAACAGTGTGAAGCAGGACAGGATCACGGTAAAGAGACTGGAAGGATTGTGAAGCTGGTCAGCGTCACCGTGAAGAGACCGGGAGGAGTATGAAGGAGGTCAGCATCACTGTGAAGATGGAGAGGAGTATAAAGCAGATCAGCATCACTGTGAAGAGACAGAGAGGAATGTGATGCAGGTCACCGTCACTGTGAAGAGGCGGAGACGATTGTGAAGCAGGTCAGCGTCACCGTGAAGAGACTGGGAGGAGCGTGAAGCAGTTCAGCATCATAGTGAAGAGACGGGGAGGAGTATGAAGCAGGTCAGCGTCACTATGAAGGGAGCGGGAGCAGTGTGAAGTTGGTCAGCATCACTGTGAAGAGCCTGGGAGGAGTGTGAAGCAGGACAGGATCATTGTGAAGATGGAGAGCAGTATGAAGCAGGTCAGCATCACTGTGAAGAGACTGGAAGGAGTGTGAAGCAGGTCAGCATCACCGTAAAGAGACCGGGACGAGGGTGAAGCAGGTCAGCGAAACAGTGAAGAGACTGCGAGGTGTGCGAAGCAGGTCAGCATCACTGTGAAGAAACAGGGAGGAGCGTGAAACAGGTCAGCATCACTGTGAAGAGACCGGGAAGAACGTGAAGCAGGTCAGTGTCATGGTGAAGCGACTGCGAGGAATATGAAGCAGGTCAGTGACACATTGAAGAGACTGCGAGGAGTGCGAAGCAGGTCAGCGTCACTGTGAAGAAACAGGGAGGAGTGTGAATCAGGTCAGCATCACTGTGAAGATACTGGAAGAAGTGTGAAGCAGGTCAGCGTCACCGTGAAGAGACCGGGAGGAGTGTGAAGCAGATCAGAATCACTGTGAAGTGATCGGGAGGAGTGTGAAGCAGGTCAGCATCACTGTGAAGTGACGGAGGAGTGTGAAGCAGGTCAGCATCACTCTGATAAGACCAGGAGGAGTGCGAAGCAGGTCAGCATCACAGTGAAGAGACCAGGAGAAGTGCGAAGCAGGTCAGCATCACTGTGAAGAGACGGGTAGGAGTGTGAAGCAGGACAGGATCACTGTGAAGTGACCGGGAGGAGTGTGAAGCAGGTCGGCTTCACTGTGAAGTGACGGAGGAGTGTGAAGCAGGTCGGCATCACTGTGAACAGACGGGTAGGAGTGTAAAGCAGGTCAGGATCACTGTGAAGAGACCAGGAGAAGTGCGAAGCAGGTCAGCATCACAGTGAAGAGACCAGGAGAAGTGCGAAGCAGGTCAGCATCACTGTGAAGAGACGGGTAGGAGTGTGAAGCAGGACAGGATCACTGTGAAGGGCGTGGGGGGAGTGTGAAGCAGGACAGGATCACTGTGAAGAAACAGGGAGGAGTGTGAAGCAGGACAGCATCACTGTGAAGATGGAGAGGAGTATGAAGCAGATCAGCATCACTGTGAAGAGGCAGGGAAAAATGTGATGCAGGTCACCGTCACTGTGAAGAGGCGGAGACGATTGTGAAGCAGGTCAGCGTCAATGTGAAGAGACTGGAAGGAGTGTGAAGCAGGTCAGCATCACTGTGAAGAGACCAGGAGGAGTGCGAAGCAGGTCAGCGTCACTGTGAAGAGACGGGTAGGAGTGTGAAGCAGGTCAGGATCACTGTGAAGAGACTGGAAGGAGTGTGAAGAAGGTCAGCGTCACCGTGAAGAGACTGAAAGGAGTGCGAAGCAGGTCAGCATCACGGTGAAGACACCGGGAATAGTGTGAAGCAGGTCAGCGTCACTGTAAAGAGGCGGAGAGGAGTATGAAGATATCAGCGTCACTCTGAAGAGGCGGAGTGGAGTATGAAGCAGGTGAGCATCACTGTGAAGTGACTGGGAGGAGTATGAAGCAGGTCAGCGTCACAGTGAAGAGACTGGGAGGAATGTGAAACAGGTCAGGATCACTGTGAAGAGCATTGGAGGAGTATGAAGCAGGTCAGCGTCACTGTGAAGACACCGGGAGGAGTGTGAAGCAGAACAGGATCACTTTGAAGAGACTTGGAGGAGTATGAAGCAGGTCAGAGTCACTGTGAAGACACCGGGAGGAGTGTGAAGCAGAACAGGATCACTGTGAAGAAACAGGGAGGAGTGTGAAGCAGAACAGGATCACTGTGAAGAAACAGGGAGGTGTGTGAAGCAGAACAGGATCACTGTGAAGAAACAGGGAGGAGTGTGAAGCAGAACAGGATCACTGTGAAGAAACAGGGAGGAGTGTGAAGCAAAACAAGATCACTGTGAAGAGAGCGGGAGGAGTGCGAAGCAGGTCAGGATCACTGTGAAGAAACAGGGAGGAGTGTGAAGCTGGTCAGGATCTCTGTGAAGAGAAGGAGAGGAGTGTGAAGCAGAACAGGATCACTGTGAAGAGATGGAGAGGAGGATGAAGCAGGTCAGTGTCACTGTGAAGAGACCGGGAGGAGTGTGAATCAGGTCAGCATCACTGTGAAGAGACTGGAAGGAGTGTGAAGCAGGTCAGCGTCACTGTGAGGAGCCCGGGAGGACTGTGAAGCAGATCAGAATCACCATGAAGTGACAGGGAGGAGTGTGAAGCAGGTCAGCGTCACTGTGAAGAGGCGGAGACGAGTGTGAAGCAGGTCAGCATCGCTGTGAAGAGATGTGTAGTTGTGTGAAGCAGGTCAGCATTACTGTAAAGAGACAGGAAGAAGTGTGAAGCAGGTCAGCGTCACTGTGAAGTGACGGAGAGGAGTGTGAAGCAGGTCAGCATCACCGTGAAGAGACCAGGAGGCATGCGAAGCAGATCAGCGTCACCGTGAAGAGTGTGAAGCAGGTCAGGATCACTGTGAAGAGATGGAGAGGAGGATGAAGCAGGTCAATGTCACTGTGAAGCGACCGGGAGGAGTGTGAAGCAGGTCAGTATCACTGAAGAGACTGGGAGGAGTGTGAAGCAGGTCAGCGTCACCGTGAAGAGACCGGGAGGAGTGTGATGCAGGTCAGCGTCACTGTGAAGAGACGGGGAGGAGTGTGAAGCAGGTCAGCGTCACCGTGAAGAGACCGGGAGGAGTGTGATGCAGGTCAGCGTCACTGTGAAGAGGCGGAGACGAGTGTAAAGCAGGTCAGCATCACTGTAAAGAAACTGCAACAAGTGTGAAGCAGGTCAGCATCACTGTGAAGAGACGGAGAAGAGTGTGAAGTTGGTCAGCATCACTGAGAAGAGACGAGGAGGAGTGCGAAGCAGGTCAGCATCACTGTGAAGAGACGGAGAGGAGTGTAAAGCAGATCAGTGTCACTGTGAAGAGACGGAGAGGAATATGAATCAGGTTAGAATCACTGTAAAGAGAGAGGGAGGAGTGTGAAGCAGGTCAGCATTACCGTGAAGAGACTTGGAGGAGTGTGAAGCAGGTCATCCTCACTTTGGAGAGACTTGGAGGAGCGTGAAGCAGGTCAGCGTCTCTTTGAAGACACCGGGAGGAGTATGAAGCAGATCAGCGTCACAGTGAAGAGACTGCGAGGAGTGCGAAGCAGGTCAGTGTCACTGAGAAGAGACGGGGAGGAGTGGGAAGCAGGTCAGGATCACTGTGAAGAAACAGGGAGGAGTGTGAAGAAAGACAGGATCACTGTGAAGAGAGGGAGAGGAGTATGATGCAGATCAGCGTCACTCTGAAGAGACAGGGAGGACTGCGAAGCAGCACAGCATCACTGTGAAGAGATGGAGAGGAGTGTGAAGCAGGTCAGCATCACTGTGAAGAAACAGGGCGGAGTGTGAAGCAGGTCAGCGTCACTGTGAAGAGACGGGGAGGAGTGGGAAGCAGGTCAGGATCACTGTGAAGAAACAGGGAGGAGTGTGAAGAAAGACAGGATCACTGTGAAGAGAGGGAGAGGAGTATGATGCAGATCAGCATCACTCTGAAGAGACGGGGAGCAGTGTGAAGCAGGACAGGAGCACTGTGAAGAAACAGGGAGGTGTGTGAAGCAGGACAGGATCACTGTGAAGAAACAGGGAGGTGTGTGCAACAGGACAGGATCACTGTGAAGATGGAGAAGAGTATGAAGCAGATCAGCGACACTGTGAAGAGACGGGGATGAGTGTGAATCAGGTCAGCATCATTGTGCAGAGACTGGGAGGAGTGTGAAGCAGGTCAGAATCACTGTGAAGTGAGCGGAAGGAGTGTGAAGCAGGTCAGCGTCATTGTGAAGAGACAGGGAGCAGTATGAAGCAGGTAAGTGTCACTGTGAAAAGACCGGAAGGAATGTGATGCAGGTCACCGTCACTCTGAAGAGACTGGGAGGAGTGTGAAGCAGGTCAGCATCATTATGAAGTGACAGAGAGGAGTGTGAAGCAGGTCAGCATCACTTTAAAGAGACGGAAAGGATTGTGATGCAGGTCAGGATCACGGTGAAGAGACGGGGAGGAATATAAAGCAGACCAGCATCACTGTGAAGAGACGGAGAGGAGTATGAAGCAGGTGAGCATCACTGTGAAGAGATGGGGAGGAGTGTGAAGCAGGTTAGAATCACTGTGAAGAGAGAGGGAGGAGTGTGAAGCAGGTCATCCTCACTTTGGAGAGACTGGGAGTAGCGTGAACCAGGTCAGCATCACTGTGAAGAGACTGGGAGGAGTGTGAAGCAGGTAAGCGCCACCGTGAAGACACTGCAAGGTGTGCGGAGCAGGTCAACATCACTTTGAAAAGACCGGGAGGAGTGTGAAGCAGGTCAGAATCACTGTGAAGAGACTGGGAGGACTGTGAAGCAGGTCAGCGTCACTGTGAAGAGATGGGGAGGAGTGTGAAGCATGTCAGCATCACTGTGAAGAAACAGGGAGGAGTGTGAAGCATGTCAGCATCACTGTGAAGAGATGGAGAGGACTGTGAAGCAGCTCAGCGTCACTGCGAAGAGACGGGGAGGAGTGTGAATCAGGTCAGCGTCACTGTGAAGAGAGCGGTAGGAGCGTGAAGCTGGACAGGATCACTGTGAAGATGGAGAGGAGTATGAAGCAGATCAGCGTCATTGTGAAGAGACGGCGACGAGTGTGAATCAGGTCAGCATCACTGTGAAGAGACTGGAAGGAGTGCGAAGCAGGTCAGCATCATTCTGAAGAGACGAGTAGGAGTGTGACGCAGGTCAACGTCACCGTGAAGAGACCAGGAGGAGTGCGAAACAGGTCAGCATCACTGTGAAGAGAAGAGTAGGAGTGTGAAGCAGGTCAGCATCACTGTGAAGAGACCGGGAGGTGTATGAAGCAGGTCAGTGTTACTGTGAAAAGACCGGGAGGATTGTGAAGCAGGTCAACATAACTGTAAAGAAACTGGAAGGAGTGTGAAGCAGGTCAGTATCACTGTGAAGAGATGGAGAGGAGTGTGAAGCAGGTCAGTATCACTGTGAAGAGATGGAGAGGAGTGTGAAGCAGGTCTGCGTCACTGTGAAGAGACGGGGAGGAGTGTGAATCAGGTCAGTGTCACTGTGAAGACAGCGGGAGGAGTGTGAAGCTAGACAGGATCACTGTGAAGATGGAGAGGAGTATGAAGCAGATCAGCGTCACTGTGAAGAGACGGGGACGAGTGTGAATCAGGTCAGCATCACTGTGAAGAGACTGGAAGGAGTGCGAAGCAGGTCAGCATCACTGTGCGGAGACGAGTAGGAGTGTGACGCAGGTCAGCGTCACCGTGAAGAGACCGGGAGGAGTGCGAAGCAGGTCAGCATCACTGTGAATAGAAGAGTAGGAGTGTGAAGCAGGTCAGCATCACTGTGAAGTGACCGGGAGGAGTATGGAGCAGGTCAGCGTCACTGTGAAGAGACGGGGAGGAGTGTGTATCAGGTCAGCATCACTGTGAAGAGACGGGGAGGAGTGTGAACCAGGTCAGCGTCACTGTGAAGAGACCGGGAGGAGTGTGAAGCAGATCAGAATAACTGTGAAGTGACCGGAAAGAGTGTGAAGCAGGTCAGCGTCATTGTGAAGAGACGGGGAGGTGTATGAAGCAGGTCAATGTTACTGTGAAAAGACTGGGAGGATTGTGAAGCAGGTCAACATCACTGTAAAGAGACTGGAAGGAGTGTGAAGCAGGTCAGCGTCACTCTGAAGAGTCTGGGAGGAGTGTGAAGCAGGTCAGCATCACTGTGAAGTGACAGGGAGTAGTGTAAAGCAGGTCAGGATCACTGTGAAGAGACTGGAAGGAGTGTGAAGCAGGTCAGCGTCACCATGTAGAGACCGGAAGGATGGTGAAGCAGGTCAGCGACACAGGGAAGAGACTGCGAGGTGTGCAAAGCAGGTCAGCGTCACTGTGAAGAAACAGGGAGGAGTGTGAAGCAGGTCAGCATCACTGTGAAGAGACCGGGAAGAATGTGAAGCAGGTCAGTGTCACGGTGAATAGACCAGGAGGAGTGTGAAGCAGATCAGAATCACTGTGAAGTGACCGGGAGGAGTGTGAAGCAGGTCAGCATCACTGTGAAGAGACGGGTAGGAGTGTGAAGCAGGTCAGCGTCACTCTGAAGAGACGGAGAGGAGTATGAAGCAGGTGAGCATCACTGTGAAGAGACTGGGAGCCGTATGAAGCAGGTCAGCGCCACGGTGAAGCGACTGGGAGGAGTGTGAAGCAGGTCAGGATCACTGTGAAGAGACCGGGAGGAGTATGAAGCAGGTCAGCGTCACTGTGAAGACACTGGGAGGAGTGTGAAGCAGAACAGGATCACTGTGAAGAAACAGGGAGGAGTGTGAAGCAGAACAGGATCACTGTGAAGAGAGCGGGAGGAGTGCGAGGCAGGTCAGGATCACTGTGAAGAGACCGGGAGGAGTGTGAAGCAGATCAGAATCAACGTGAAGTGACAGGGAGGAATGTGAAGCAGGTCAGCGTCACTGTGAAGAGGCGGACACAAGTGTGAAGCAGGTCAGCATCACTGTGAAGAGACTGCGAGGTGTGCGAAGCAGGTCAGCATCACTGTGAAGAGAGCGAGAGGAGTGTGAAACAGATCAGAATCACTGTGAAGTGAGCGGAAGGAGTGTGAAACAGGTCAGCGTCATTGTGAAGAGACAGGGAGCAGTATGAAGCAGGTAAGTGTCACTGTGAAAAGACCGGAAGGAATGTGATGCAGGTCACCGTCACTCTGAAGAGACTGGCAGGTGCTTGAAGCAGGTCAGCATCACTGTGAAGAGACGGAGAGGAGTGTAAAGCAGATCAGTGTCACTGTGAAGAGACGGAGAGGAATATGAATCAGGTTAGAATCACTGTAAAGAGAGAGGGAGGAGTGTGAAGCAGGTCAGCATTACCGTGAAGAGACTTGGAGGAGCATGAAGCAGGTCAGCGTCTCTTTGAAGACACCGGGAGGAGTATGAAGCAGATCAGCGTCACAGTGAAGAGACTGCGAGGAGTGCGAAGCAGGTCAGTGTCACTGAGAAGAGACGGGGAGGAGTGGGAAGCAGGTCAGGATCACTGTGAAGAAACAGGGAGGAGTGTGAAGAAAGACAGGATCACTGTGAAGAGAGGGAGAGGAGTATGATGCAGATCAGCGTCACTCTGAAGAGACAGGGAGGACTGCGAAGCAGCACAGCATCACTGTGAAGAGATGGAGAGGAGTGTGAAGCAGGTCAGCATCACTGTGAAGAAACCGGGCGGAGTGTGAAGCAGGTCAGCGTCACTGTGAAGAGACGGGGAGGAGTGGGAAGCAGGTCAGGATCACTGTGAAGAAACAGGGAGGAGTGTGAAGAAAGACAGGATCACTGTGAAGAGAGGGAGAGGAGTATGATGCAGATCAGCATCACTCTGAAGAGACGGGGAGCAGTGTGAAGCAGGACAGGAGCACTGTGAAGAAACAGGGAGGTGTGTGAAGCAGGACAGGATCACTGTGAAGAAACAGGGAGGTGTGTGCAACAGGACAGGATCACTGTGAAGATGGAGAAGAGTATGAAGCAGATCAGCGACACTGTGAAGAGACGGGGATGAGTGTGAATCAGGTCAGCATCATTGTGCAGAGACTGGGAGGAGTGTGAAGCAGGTCAGAATCACTGTGAAGTGAGCGGAAGGAGTGTGAAGCAGGTCAGCGTCATTGTGAAGAGACAGGGAGCAGTATGAAGCAGGTAAGTGTCACTGTGAAAAGACCGGAAGGAATGTGATGCAGGTCACCGTCACTCTGAAGAGACTGGGAGGAGTGTGAAGCAGGTCAGCATCATTTTCAAGTGACAGAGAGGAGTGTGAAGCAGGTCAGCATCACTTTAAAGAGACGGAAAGGATTGTGATGCAGGTCAGGATCACGGTGAAGAGACGGGGAGGAATATAAAGCAGACCAGCATCACTGTGAAGAGACGGAGAGGAGTATGAAGCAGGTGAGCATCACTGTGAAGAGATGGGGAGGAGTGTGAAGCAGGTTAGAATCACTGTGAAGAGAGAGGGAGGAGTGTGAAGCAGGTCATCCTCACTTTGGAGAGACTGGGAGTAGCGTGAACCAGGTCAGCATCACTGTGAAGAGACTGGGAGGAGTGTGAAGCAGGTAAGCGCCACCGTGAAGACACTGCAAGGTGTGCGGAGCAGGTCAACATCACTTTGAAAAGACCGGGAGGAGTGTGAAGCAGGTCAGAATCACTGTGAAGAGACTGGGAGGACTGTGAAGCAGGTCAGCGTCACTGTGAAGAGAGGGGGAGGAGTGTGAAGCATGTCAGCATCACTGTGAAGAAACAGGGAGGAGTGTGAAGCATGTCAGCATCACTGTGAAGAGATGGAGAGGACTGTGAAGCAGCTCTGCGTCACTGCGAAGAGACGGGGAGGAGTGTGAATCAGGTCAGCGTCACTGTGAAGAGAGCGGTAGGAGCGTGAAGCTGGACAGGATCACTGTGAAGATGGAGAGGAGTATGAAGCAGATCAGCGTCATTGTGAAGAGACGGCGACGAGTGTGAATCAGGTCAGCATCACTGTGAAGAGACTGGAAGGAGTGCGAAGCAGGTCAGCATCATTCTGAAGAGACGAGTAGGAGTGTGACGCAGGTCAACGTCACCGTGAAGAGACCAGGAGGAGTGCGAAACAGGTCAGCATCACTGTGAAGAGAAGAGTAGGAGTGTGAAGCAGGTCAGCATCACTGTGAAGTGACCGGGAGGAGTGTGAAGCAGGTCAGCATCACTGTGAAGAGACGGGGAGGAGTGTGTATTAGGTCAGCATCACTATGAAGAGACGGGGAGGAGTGTGAAGCAGGTCAGCATCACTGTGAAGAGACCGGGAGGTGTATGAAGCAGGTCAGTGTTACTGTGAAAAGACCGGGAGGATTGTGAAGCAGATCAACATCACTGTAAAGAGACTGGAAGGAGTGTGAACCAGGTCAGCGTGACTCTGAAGAGACTGGGAGGAGTGTGCAGCAGGTCAGCATCACTGCGAAGTGACAGGGAGTAGTGTGAAGCAGGTCAGGATCACTATGAAGAGACTGGGAGGAGTGTGAAGCAGATCAGCATCACTGTGAAGATACCTGGATTAGTGTGAAGCAGGTCAGCGTCACTGTGAAGATACCAGGAGGAGTGTGAAGCAGGTCAGCATCACTGTAAAGAGACGGAGAGGAGTATGAAGCTGACCAGCATCACGGTGAAGAGACTGGGAGGATTGTGAAGCAGCTCAGGATCACTGTGAAGAGACAGAGAGGAGTATGAAGCAGGACAGGATCACTGTTTAGAATGAGGGAGGAGTGTGAAGCAGAACAGGATCACTGTGAAGAGATGGAGAGGAGGATGAAGCAAGTCAGTGTCACTGTGAAGAGACCGGGAGGAGTGTGAATCAAGTCAGCATCACTGTGAAGAGACTGGAAGGAGTGTGAAGCAGGTCAGCGTCACCGTGAACAGACCGGGAGGAGGGTGAAGCAGGTCAGCGACACAGTGAAGAGAGTGCGAGGAGTGCGAAGCAGGTCAGCTTCACTGTGAAGAAACAGGGAGGAGTGTGAAGCAGATCAGAATCACTGTGAAGAGACTGGGAGGAGTGTGAAGCAGGTCAGAATCACTGTGAAGAGACTGGGAGGACTGTGAAGCAGGTCAGCGTCACTTTGAAGAGATGGGGAGGAGTGTGAAGCATGTCAGCATCACTGTGAAGAAACACGGAGGAGTGTGAAGCATGTCAGCATCACTGTGAAGAGATGGAGAGGACTGTGAAGCAGGTCTGCGTCACTGCGAAGAGACGAGGAGGAGTGTGAATCAGGTCAGCGTCACTGTGAAGAGAGCGGTAGGAGCGTGAAGCTGGACAGGATCACTGTGAAGATGGAGAGGAGTATGAAGCAGATCAGCGTCACTGTGAAGAGACGGGGACGAGTGTGAATCAGGTCAGCATCACTGTGAAGAGACGATTAGGAGTGTGACGCAGGTCAACGTCACCGTGAACAGACCAGGAGGAGTGCGAAGCAGGTCAGCATCACTGTGAAGTGACCGGGAGGAGTGTGAAGTAGGTCAGCATCACTGTGAAGTGACCGGGAGGAGTGTGAAGCAGGTCTGCATCACTGTGAAGAGACCGGGAGGTGTATGAAGCAGGTCAGTGTTACTGTGAAAAGACCGGGAGGATTGTGAAGCAGGTCAACATCACTGTAAAGGGACTGGAAGGAGTGTGAAGCAGGTCAGCGTCACTCTGAAGAGACTGGGAGGAGTGTGAAGCAGGTCAGCATCACTGTGAAGTGACAGGGAGTAGTGTGAAGCAGGTCAGGATCACTATGAAGAGACTGGGAGGATTGTGAAGCAGATCAGCATCACTGTGAAGATACCTGGATTAGTGTGAAGCAGGTCAGCGTGACTGTAGATACCAGGAGGAGTGTGAAGCAGGTCAGCATCACTGTAAAGAGACGAAGAGGAGTATGAAGCTGACCAGCATCACGGTGAAGAGACTGGGAGGATTGTGAAGCAGCTCAGGATCACTGTGAAGAGACAGAGAGGAGTATGAAGCAGGACAGGATCACTGTTTAGAATGAGGGAGGAGTGTGAAGCAGAACGGGATCACTGTGAAGAGATGGAGAGGAGGATGAAGCAAGTCAGTGTCACTGTGAAGA
The DNA here is from genome assembly GCF_017639515.1 of Carcharodon carcharias. Taxonomy (NCBI): domain Eukaryota; kingdom Metazoa; phylum Chordata; class Chondrichthyes; order Lamniformes; family Lamnidae; genus Carcharodon; species Carcharodon carcharias. Next base: position 69,341,658 of record NC_054478.1, on the reverse strand, counting down.
CACCGGGAGGAGTGTGAATCAAGTCAGCATCACTGTGAAGAGACTGGAAGGAGTGTGAAGCAGGTCAGCGTCACCATGAACAGAACGGGAGGAGGGTGAAGCAGGTCAGAGACACAGTGAAGAGAGTGCAAGGAGTGCGAAGCAGGTCAGCTTCACTATGAAGAAACAGGGAGGAGTGTGAAGCAGATCAGAATCACTGTGAAGAGACTGGGAGGAGTGTGAAGCAGGTCAGCGTCACTTTGAAGAGATGGGGAGGAGTGTGAAGCATGTCAGCATCACTGTGAAGAAACAGGGAGGAGTGTGAAGCATGTCAGCATCACTGTGAAGAGATGGAGAGGAGTGTGAAGCAGGTCTGCATCACTGCGAAGAGACGAGGAGGAGTGTGAATCAGGTCAGCGTCACTGTGAAGAGAGCGGTAGGAGCATGAAGCTGGACAGGATCACTGTGAAGATGGAGAGGAGTATGAAGCAGATCAGCGTCACTGTGAAGAGACGGGGACGAGTGTGAATCAGGTCAGCATCACTGTGAAGAGACTGGAAGGATTGCGAAGCAGGTCAGCATCACTGTGCGGAGACGAGTAGGAGTGTGACGCAGGTCAACGTCACCGTGAAGAGACCAGGGGGAGTGCGAAGCAGGTCAGCATCACTGTGAAGAGAAGAGTAGGAGTGTGAAGCAGGTCAGCATCACTGTGAAGTGACCGGGAGGAGTGTGTATCAGGTCAGCATCACTGTGAAGAGACCGGAAGGAGTTTGAAGCAGGTCAGCATCACTGTGAAGAGACCGGGAGGTGTATGAAGCAGGTCAGTGTTACTGTGAAAAGACCGGGAGGATTGTGAAGCAGGTCAACATCACTGTGAAGAGACTGGAAGGAGTGTGAAGCAGGTCAGCATCACTGTGAAGTGACAGGGAGTAGTGTGAAGCAGGTCAGGATCACTATGAAGAGACTGGGAGGAGTGTGAAGCAGATCAGCATCACTGTGAAGATACCTGGATTAGTGTGAAGCAGGTCAGCGTCACTGTAGATACCAGGAGGATTGTGAAGCAGCTCAGGATCACTGTGAAGAGACAGAGAGGAGTATGAAGCAGGACAGGATCACTGTTTAGAATGAGGGAGGAGTGTGAAGCAGAACGGGATCACTGTGAAGAGATGGAGAGGAGGATGAAGCAAGTCAGTGTCACTGTGAAGAGACTGGAAGGAGTGTGAAGCAGGTCAGCATCACCGTGAACAGAACGGGAGGAAGGTGAAGCAGGTCAGCGACACAGTGAAGAGAGTGCGAGGAGTGCGAAGCAGGTCAGCTTCACTATGAAGAAACAGGGAGGAGTGTGAAGCAGATCAGAATCACTGTGAAGAGACTGGGAGGAGTGTGAAGCAGGTCAGCATCACTGTGAAGAGACTGGGAGGAGTGTGAAGCAGGTCAGCGTCACTTTGAAGAGATGTGGAGGAGTGTGAAGCATGTCAGCATCACTGTGAAGAAACAGGGAGGAGTGTGAAGCATGTCAGCATCACTGTGAAGAGATGGCGAGGACTGTGAAGCAGGTCTGCATCACTGCGAAGAGTCGAGGAGGAGTGTGAATCAGGTCAGCGTCACTGTGAAGAGAGCGGTAGGAGCGTGAAGCTGGACAGGATCACTGTGAAGATGGAGAGGAGTATGAAGCAGATCAGGGTCACTGTGAAGAGACGGGGACGAGTGTGAATCAGGTCAGCATCACTGTGAAGAGACTGGAAGGAGTGCGAAGCAGGTCAGCATCACTGTGAAGAGACGAGTAGGAGTGTGACGCAGGTCAACGTCACCGTGAAGAGACCAGGAGGAGTGCGAAGCAGGTCAGCATCACTGTGAAGAGAAGAGTAGGAGTGTGAAGCAGGGCAGCATCACTGTGAAGTAACCGGGAGGAGTGTGTATCAGGTCAGCATCACTGTGAAGAGACCGGAAGGAGTGTGAAGCAGGTCAGCATCACTGTGAAGAGACCGGGACGTGTATGAAGCAGGTCAGTGTTACTGTGAAAAGACCGGGAGGATTGTGAAGCAGGTCAACATCACTGTAAAGAGACTGGAAGGAGTGTGAAACAGGTCAGCGTCACTCTGAAGGGACTGGGAGGAGTGTGCAGCAGGTCAGCATCACTGTGAAGTGACAGGGAGTAGTGTGAAGCAGGTCAGGATCACTATGAAGAGACTGGGAGGAGTGTGAAGCAGATCAGCATCACTGTGAAGATACCTGGATTAGTGTGAAGCAGGTCAGCGTCACTGTAAATACCAGGAGGAGTGTGAAGCAGGTCAGCATCACTGTAAAGAGACGGAGAGGAGTATGAAGCTGACCAGCATCACGGTGAAGAGACTGGGAGGATTGTGAAGCAGCTCAGGATCACTGTGAAGAGACAGAGAGGAGTATGAAGCAGGACAGGATCACTGTTTAGAATGAGGGAGGAGTGTGAAGCAGAACGGGATCACTGTGAAGAGATGGAGAGGAGGATGAAGCAAGTCAGTGTCACTGTGAAGAGACCGGGAGGAGTGTGAATCAAGTCAGCATCACTGTGAAGAGACTGGAAGGAGTGTGAAGCAGGTCAGCGTCACCGTGAATAGAACGGGAGGAGGGTGAAGCAGGTCAGCGACACAGTGAAGAGAGTGCGAGGAGTGCGAAGCAGGTCAGCTTCACTGTGAAGAAACAGGGAGGAGTGTGAAGCAGATCAGAATCACTGTGAAGAGACTGGGAGGAGTGTGAAGCAGGTCAGAATCACTGTGAAGAGACTGGGAGGACTGTGAAGCAGGTCAGCGCCACTTTGAAGAGATGGGGAGGAGTGTGAAGCATGTCAGCATCACTGTGAAGAGATGGAGAGGACTGTGAAGCAGGTCTGCGTCACTGCGAAGAGACGAGGAGGAGTGTGAATCAGGTCAGCGTCACTGTGAAGAGAGCGGTAGGAGCGTTAAGCTGGACAGGATCACTGTGAAGATGGAGAGGAGTATGAAGCAGATCAGCGTCACTGTGGAGAGACGGGGACGAGTGTGAATCAGGTCAGCATCACTGTGAAGAGACTGGAAGGAGTGCGAAGCAGGTCAGCATCACTGTGCGGAGACGAGTAGGAGTGTGACGCAGGTCAACGTCACCGTGAAGAGACCAGGAGGAGTGCGAAGCAGGTCAGCATCACTGTGAAGAGAAGAGTAGGAGTGTGAAGCAGGTCAGCATCACTGTGAAGTAACCGGGAGGAGTGTGTATCAGGTCAGCATCACTGTGAAGAGACCGGAAGGAGTGTGAAGCAGGTCAGCATCACTGTGAAGAGACCGGGAGGTGTATGAAGCAGGTCAGTGTTACTGTGAAAAGACCGGGAGGATTGTGAAGCAGGTCAACATCACTGTGAAGAGACTGGAAGGAGTGTGAAGCAGGTCAGCGTCACTCTGAAGAGACTGGGAGGAGTGTGAAGCAGGTCAGCATCACTGTGAAGTGACAGGGAGTAGTGTGAAGCAGGTCAGGATCACTATGAAGAGACTGGGAGGAGTGTGAAGCAGATCAGCATCACTGTGAAGATACCTGGATTAGTGTGAAGCAGGTCAGCGTCACTGTAGATACCAGGAGGAGTGTGAAGCAGGTCAGCATCACTGTAAAGAGACGGAGAGGAGTATGAAGCTGACCAGCATCACGGTGAAGAGACTGGGAGGATTGTGAAGCAGCTCAGGATCACTGTGAAGAGACAGAGAGGATTATGAAGCAGGACAGGATCACTGTTTAGAATGAGGGAGGAGTGTGAAGCAGAACGGGATCACTGTGAAGAGATGGAGAGGAGGATGAAGCAAGTCAGTGTCACTGTGAAGAGACCGGGAGGAGTGTGAATCAAGTCAGCATCACTGTGAAGAGACTGGAAGGAGTGTGAAGCAGGTCAGCGTCACCGTGAACAGAACAGGAGGAGGGTGAAGCAGGTCAGCGACACAGTGAAGATAGTGCGAGGAGTGCGAAGCAGGTCAGCTTCACTATGAAGAAACAGGGAGGAGTATGAAGCAGATCAGAATCACTGTGAAGAGACTGGGAGGAGTGTGAAGCAGGTCAGCATCACTGTGAAGTGACCAGGAGAAGTGCGAAGCAAGTCAGTGTCACTGTGAAGAGACAGGTAGGAGTGTGAAGCAGGTCAGCATCACAGTGAAGAGACTGGAAGGAGTGTGAAGCAGATCAGCGTCACTCTGAAGAGACGGAGAGGAGTATGAAGCAGGTGAGCATCACTGTGAAGAGACTGGGAGCCGTATGAAGCAGGTCAGTGTCACGATGAAGCGACTGGGAGGATGTGAAGCAGGTCAGGATCACTGTGAAGAGACCGGGAGGAGTATGAAGCAGGTCAGTGTCACTGTGAAGACACCGGGAGGAGTGTGAAGCAGAACAGGATCACTGTGAAGAAACAGGGAGGAGTGTGAAGCAGAACAGGATCACTGTGAAGAGAGCGGGAGGAGTGCGAAGCAGGTCAGGATCACTGTGAAGACACAGGGAGGAGTGTGAAGCAGAACAGCATCACTGTGAAGACATGGAGAGGAGGATGAAGCAGGTCAGTGTCACTGTGAAGAGACCGGGAGGAGTGTGAATCAGGTCAGCGTCACGGTGAAGAGGCGGAGACGAGTGTGAAGCAGGTCAGCATTGCTGTGAAGAGACGGGTAGTTGTGTGAAGCAGGTCAGCATTACTGTAAAGAGACGTAGAGGAGTGTGAAGCAGGTCAGGATCACTGTGAAGAGACTGGAAGGAGTGTGAAGCAGGTCAGCGTCACTGTGAAGATACAGAGAGCAGTGTGATGCAGGTCAGCATCACTGTGAAGAGAGCGGGAGGAGTGTGAAGCAGGACAGGATCATTGTGAAGAAACAGGGAGGAGTGGGAAGCAGGACAGGATCACTGTGAAGATGGAGAGGAGTATGAAGCAGATCAGCGTCACTGTGAAGAGACGGGGAGGAGAGTGAAGCAGATCAGCATCACTGTGAAGAGACAGGGAAGAATGTGATGCAGGTCACCGTCACTGTTAAGAGGCGGAGACGATTGTGAAGCAGGTCAGCGTCACTGTGAAGAGACTGGAAGGAGTGTGAAGCAGGTCAGCATCACTGTGAAGAGACCAGGAGGAGTGCGAAGCAGGTCAGCCTCACTGTGAAAAGATGGGTAGGAGTGTGAAGCAGGTCAGGATCACTGTGAAGAGACTGGAAGGAGTGTGAAGCAGATCAGCATCACTGTGAAGACACCGGGAATAGTGTGAAGCAGGTCAGTATCACTGTGAAGATACCTGGATTAGTGTGAAGCATGTCAGAGGCACTGTGAAGATACCGGGAGGAGTGTGAAGCAGGTCTGCATCACTGTAAAGAGGCGGAGAGGAGTATGAAGATGATCAGCGTCACTCTGAAGAGACGGAGTGGAGTGTAAAGCAGGTGAGCATCACTGTGAAGAGACTGGGAGGAGTATGAAGCAGGTCAGGATCATGGTGAAGAGACTGGGAGGAGTATGAAGCAGGTCAGGGTCTATGTGAAGACACCGGGAGGAGTGTGAAGCAGAACAAGAGCACTGTGAAGAAACTGGGAGGAATGTGAAGCAGAACAGGATCACTGTGAAGAAACAGGGAGGAGTGTGAAGCAGAACAGGATCACTGTAAAGAGATGGAGAGGCGGATGAAGCAGGTCAGTGTCACTGTGAAGAGACCGGGAGGAGTGTGAATCAGGTCAGCATCACTGTGAAGAGACTGGAAGGAGTTTGAAGCAGGTCAGCGTCACCATGAAGAGACCAGGAGGTGTGTGAAGCAGATCAGAATCTCCGTGAAGTGACAGGGAGGAGTGTGAAGCAGGTCAGCATCACTGTGAAGAGGCGGAGACGAGTGTGAAGCAGGTCAGCATCGCTGTGAAGAGACGGGTAAGTGTGAAGCAGGTCAGGATCACTGTGAAGAGACTGGATGGAGTGTGAAGCAGGTCAGCGTCACGGTGAAGAGACTGGGAGGAGTGTTAAGCAGCTCAGGATCACTGTTAAGAAAGAGGGAGGAGTGTGAAGCAGAACAGGATCACTGCGAGGAGATGGAGAGGAGAATGAAGCATGTCAGTGTCACTGTGAAGAGACCGGGAGGAGTGCGAAGCAGGTCAGCGTCACTGTGAAGAGAAGAGTAGGAGTGCGAAGCAGGTCAGCATCATTGTGAAGAGACGGGGAGGAGTGTGTATCAGGTCAGCATCACTGTGAAGAGACTGGAAGGAGTGTGAAGCAGGTCAGCGTCACGGTGAAGAGACCGCGAGGAGTGCAAAGCAGGTCAGCATTACGGTGAAGAAACAGGGAGGAGTGTGAAGCAGGTCAGCATCACCGTGAAGAGACCAGGAAGAAAGTGAAGCAGGTCAGCATCACTGTGAAGTGACCGGGAGGAGTGTGTATCAGGTCAGCATCACTGTGAAGAGACCGGAAGGAGTGTGAAGCAGGTCAGCGTCACTCTGAAGAGACTGGGAGGAGTGTGAAGCAGGTCAGCATCACTGTGAAGATACCTGGATTAGTGTGAAGCAGGTCAGCGTCACTGTAAAGAGACAGAGAGGAGTATGAAGCTGACCAGCATCACGGTGAAGAGACTGGGAGGATTGTGAAGCAGCTCAGGATCACTGTGAAGAGACAGAGAGGAGTATGAAGCAGGACAGGATCACTGATTAGAATGATGGAGGAGTGTGAAGCAGAACGGGATCACTGTGAAGAGATGGAGAGGAGGATGAAGCAAGTCAGTGTCACTGTGAAGAGACCGGGAGGAGTGTGAATCAAGTCAGCATCACTGTGAAGAGACTGGAAGGAGTGTGAAGCAGGTCAGCGTCACCGTGAACAGAACGGGAGGAGGGTGAAGCAGGTCAGCGACACAGTGAAGAGAGTGCGAGGAGTGCGAAGCAGGTCAGCTTCACTATGAAGAAACAGGGAGGAGTGTGAAGCAGATCAGAATCACTGTGAAGAGACTGGGAGGAGTGTGAAGCAGGTCAGCATCACTGTGAAGTGACCAGGAGAAGTGCGAAGCAAGTCAGCGTCACCGTGAAGAGACCGGGAGGAGTGTGAAGCAGATCAGAATCACCGTGAAGTGACAGGGAGGAGTGTGAAGCAGGTCAGCGTCACTGTGAAGAGGCGGAGACAAGTGTGAAGCAGGTCAGCATCGCTGTGAAGAGATGGGTAGTTGTGTGAAGCAGGTCAGCATCGCTGTGAAGAGACGGGTAGTTGTGTGAGTAGGTCAGGATCACTGTGAAGAGACTGGGTGGAGTATGAAGCAGAACAGGGTCACTGATAAGAAAGGGGGAGGAGTGTGAAGCAGAACAGGATCACTGTGAAGAGATGGAGAGGAGGATGAAGCATGTCAGTGTCACTGTGAAGAGACCAGGAGGAGTGTGAATCAAGTCAGCATCACTGTGAAGAGACCAGGAGGAGTGCGAAGCCGGTCAGCGTCACTGTGAAGAGACTGGGAGGAGTGTGTATCAGGTCAGCATCACTGTGAAGAGACCAGGAAGAACGTGAAGCAGGTCAGTGTCACGGTGAAGAGACCGTGAGGAGTATGAAGCAGTTCAGCGACACAGTGAAGAGACTGCGAGGAGTGCAAAGCAGGTCAGCGTCACTGTGAAGAAACAGGGAGAAGTGTGAAGCAGGTCAGCATCACCGTGAAGGGACCGGGATTAATGTGAAGCAGGTCAGTATCACTGTGAAGATATCTGGATTAGTGTGAAGCAGGTCAGCGTCACTGTGAAGATACCAGGAGGAGTGCGAAGCAGGTCAGCATCACTGTGAAGAGACGGGGAGGAGTGTGTACCAGGTCAGCATCACTGTGAAGAGACTGGAAGGAGTGTGAAGCAGGTCAGAATCACCGTGAAGAGACTGGGAGGAGTGTGAAACAGATCAGAATAACTGTGAAGTGACCGGAAAGAGTGTGAAGCAGGTCAGCGTCATAGTGAAGAGACAGGGAGGAGTATGAAGCAGGTCGGTGTCACTGTGAAAAGACCGGGAGGATTGTGAAGCAGGTCAACATCACTGTAAAGCGACTGGAAGGAGTGTGAAGCAGGTCAGCTTCACACTGAAGAGACTGGGAGGAGTGTGAAGCAGGTCAGCGTCACTGTGAAGGGATCGGGAGGAGTGTGAAGCCAGTCAGGATCACTGTGAAGAGACTGAGAGGAGTGTGAAGCAGGTCAGCGTCACCGTGAAGGGACCGGGAGGAGTGTGAAGCAAGTCAGTATCACCGTGAAGGTACCTGGATTAGTGTGAAGCAGGTCAGCGTCACTGTGAAGATACCTGGATTAGTGTGAAGCAGGTCAGCGTCACTGTGAAGATACCAGGAGGAGTGTGAAGCAGGTCAGCATCACTGTGAAGATACCTCGATTAGTGTGAAGCAGGTCAGCGTCACTGTGAAGATACCTGGATTAGTGTGAAGCAGGTCAGCGTCACTGTGAAGATACCAGGAGGAATGTGAAGCAGGTCAGCATCACTGTAAATAGACGGAGAGGAGTATGAAGCTGACCAGCGTCACGGTGAAGCGACTGGGAGGAGTGTGAAGCAGAACGGGATCACTGTGAAGAGATGGAGAGGAGGATGAAGCAAGTCAGTGTCACTGGGAAGAGACCGGGAGGAGTGTGAATCAAGTCAGCATCACTGTGAAGAGACTGGAAGGAGTGTGAAGCAGGTCAGCGTCACCGTGAACAGAACGGGAGGAGGGTGAAGCAGGTCAGCGACACAGTGAAGAGAGTGCGAGGAGTGCGAAGCAGGTCAGCTTCACTGTGAAGAAACAGGGAGGAGTGTGAAGCAGATCAGAATCACTGTGAAGAGACTGGAATGGAGTGTGAAGCAGGTCAGAATCACTGTGAAGAGACTGGGAGGAGTGTGAAGCATGTCAGCATCACTGTGAAGAGATGGAGAGGACTATAAAGCAGGTCTGCGTCACTGCGAAGAGACGAGGAGGAGTGTGAATCAGGTCAGCGTCACTGTGAAGAGAGCGGTAGGAGCGTGAAGCTGGACAGGATCACTGTGAAGATGGAGAGGAGTATGAAGCAGATCAGCGTCACTGTGAAGAGATGGGGACGAGTGTGAATCAGGTCAGCATCACTGTGAAGAGACTGGAAGGAATGCGAAGCAGGTCAGCATCACTGTGAAGAGACGAGTAGGAGTGTGACGCAGGTCAACGTCACCGTGAAGAGACCAGGAGGAGTGCGAAGCAGGTCAGCATCACTGTGAAGAGAAGAGTAGGAGTGTGAAGCAGGTCAGCATCACTGTTAAGTGACCGGGAGGAGTGTGTATCAGGTCAGCATCACTGTGAAGAGACCGGAAGGAGTGTGAAGCAGGTCAGCATCTTTGTGAAGAGACCGGGAGGTGTATGAAGCAGGTCAGTGTTACTGTGAAAAGACCGGGAGGATTGTGAAGCAGGTCAACATCACTGTAAAGAGACTGCAAGTAGTGTGAAGCAGGTCAGCGTCACTCTGAAGAGACTGGGAGGAGTGTGCAGCAGGTCAGCATCACTGTGAAGTGACAGGGAGTAGTGTGAAGCAGGTCAGGATCACTATGAAGAGACTGGGAGGAGTGTGAAGCAGGTCAGCATCACTGTGAAGATACCTGGATTAGTGTGAAGCAGGTCAGCGTCACTGTAGATACCAGGAGGAGTGTGAAGCAGGTCAGCATCACTGTAAAGAGACGGAGAGGAGTATGAAGCTGACCAGCATCACGGTGAAGAGACTGGGAGGATTGTGAAGCAGCTCAGGATCACTGTGAAGAGACAGAGAGGAGTATGAAGCAGGACAGGATCACTGATTAGAATGAGGGAGGAGTGTGAAGCAGAACGGGATCACTGTGAAGAGATGGAGAGGAGGATGAAGCAAGTCAGTGTCACTGTGAAGAGACCGGGAGGAGTGTGAATCAAGTCAGCATCACTGTGAAGAGACTGGAAGGAGTGTGAAGCAGGTCAGCGTCACCGTGAACAGTACGGGAGGAGGGTGAAGCAGGTCAGCGACACAGTGAAGAGAGTGCGAGGAGTGCGAAGCAGGTCAGCTTCACTGTGAAGAAACAGGGAGAGTGTGAAGCAGATCAGAATCACTGTGAAGAGACTGGGAGGAGTGTGAAGCAGGTCAGCATCACTGTGAAGTGACCAGGAGAAGTGCGAAGCAAGTCAGCGTCACCGTGAAGAGACCGGGAGGAGTGTGAAGCAGATCAGAATCACCGTGAAGTGACAGGGAGGAGTGTGAAGCAGGTCAGCGTCACTGTGAATAGGCGGAGACGAGTGTGAAGCAGTTCAGCATCGCTGTGAAGAGATGGGTAGTTGTATGAAGCAGGTCAGCATCGCTGTGAAGAGACGAGTAGTTGTGTGAGTAGGTCAGGATCACTGTGAAGAGACTGGGAGGAGTATGAAGCAGAACAGGGTCACTGATAAGAAAGAGGGAGGAGTGTGAAGCAGAACAGGATCACTGTGAAGAGATGGAGAGGAGGATGAAGCATGTCAGTGTCACTGTGAAGAGACCAGGAGGAGTGTGAATCAAGTCAGCATCACTGTGAAGAGACCAGGAGGAGTGCGAAGCAGGTCAGCGTCACTGTGAAGAGAAGAGTAGGATTGTGAAGCAGGTCAGCATCACTCTGAAGAGACGGGGAGGAGTGTGTATCAGGTCAGCATCACTGTGAAGAGACCAGGAAGAACGTGAAGCAGGTCAGTGTCACGGTGAAGAGACCGTGAGGAGTATGAAGCAGGTCAGCGACACAGTGAAGAGACTGTGAGGAGTGCGAAGCAGGTCAGCGTCACTGTGAAGAAACAGGGAGGAGTGTGAAGCAGGTCAGCATCACCGTGAAGGGACCGGGATTAGTGTGAAGCAGGTCAGTATCACTGTGAAGATATCTGGATTAGTGTGAAGCAGGTCAGCGTCACTGTGAAGGTACCAGGAGGAGTGCGAAGCAGGTCAGCATCACTGTGAAGAGACGGGGAGGAGTGTGTATCAGGTCAGCATCACTGTGAAGAGACTGGAAGGAGTGTGAAGCAGGTCAGAATCACCGTCAAGAGACTGGGAGGAGTGTGAAGCAGATCAGAATAACTGTGAAGTGACCGGAAAGAGTGTGAAGCAGGTCAGCGTCATAGTGAAGAGACAGGGAGGAGTGTGAAGCAGGTCAGCGTCACTGTGAAGGGACCGGGAGGAGTGTGAAGCCAGTCAGGATCACTGTGAAGAGACTGAGAGGAGTGTGAAGCAGGTCGGCGTCACCGTGAAGGGACCGAGAGGAGTGTGAAGCAAGTCAGTATCACCGTGAAGGTACCTGGATTAGTGTGAAGCAGGTCAGCGTCACTGTGAAGATACCTGGATTAGTGTGAAGCAGGTCAGCGTCACTGTGAAGATACCAGGAGGAGTGTGAAGCAGGTCAGCATCACTGTGAAGATACCTGGATTAGTGTGAAGCAGGTCAGCGTCACTGTGAAGATACCTGGATTAGTGTGAAGCAGGTCAGCGTCACTGTGAAGATACCAGGAGGAATGTGAAGCAGGTCAGCATCACTGTAAATAGACGGAGAGGAGTATGAAGCTGACCAGCGTCACGGTGAAGCGACTGGGAGGAGTGTGAAGCAGCTCAGGATCACTGTGAAGAGACTGGGAGGAGTATGAAGCAGAACAAGATCACTGTTAAGAAAGAGGGAAGAGTGTGAAGCAGAACGGGATCACTGTGAAGAGATGGAGAGGAGGATGAAGCAAGTCAGTGTCACTGTGAAGAGACCGGGAGGAGTGTGAATCAAGTCAGCATCACTGTGAAGAGACTGGAAGGAGTGTGAAGCAGGTCAGTGTCACCGTGAACAGAACGGGAGGAGGGTGAAGCAGGTCAGTGACACAGTGAAGAGAGTGCGAGGAGTGCGAAGCAGGTCAGCTTCACTGTGAAGAAACAGGGAGGAGTGTGAAGCAGATCAGAATCACTGTGAAGAGACTGGGAGGAGTGTGAAGCATGTCAGCATCACTGTGAAGAGATGGAGAGGACTGTGAAGCAGGTCTGCGTCACTGCGAAGAGACGAGGAGGAGTGTGAATCAGGTCAGCGTCACTGTGAAGAGAGCGGTAGGAGCGTGAAGCTGGACAGGATCACTGTGAAGATGGAGAGGAGTATGAAGCAGATCAGCGTCACTGTGAAGAGACGGGGACGAGTGTGAATCAGGTCAGCATCACTGTGAAGAGACTGGAAGGAATGCGAAGCAGGTCAGCATCACTGTGAAGAGACGAGTAGGAGTGTGACGCAGGTCAACGTCACCGTGAAGAGACCAGGAGGAGTGCGAAGCAGGTCAGCATCACTGTGAAGAGAAGAGTAGGAGTGTGAAGCAGGTCAGCATCACTGTGAAGTGACCGGGAGGAGTGTGTATCAGGTCAGCATCACTGTGAAGAGACCGGAAGGAGTGTGAAGCAGGTCAGCATCACTGTGAAGAGACCGGGAGGTGTATGAAGCAGGTCAGTGTTACTGTGAAAAGACCGGGAGGATTGTGAAGCAGGTCAACATCACTGTAAAGAGACTGGAAGGAGTGTGAAGCAGGTCAGCGTCACTCTGAAGAGACTGGGAGGAGTGTGAAGCAGGTCAGCATCACTGTGAAGAGACTGGGAGGAGTGTGAAGCAGGTCAGCATCACTGTGAAGTGACCAGGAGAAGTGCGAAGCAAGTCAGTGTCACTGTGAAGAGACAGGTAGGAGTGTGAAGCAGGTCAGCATCACTGTGAAGAGACTGGGAGCTATATGAAGCAGGTCAGTGTCACGATGAAGCGAGTGGGAGGATGTGAAGCAGGTCAGGATCACTGTGAAGAGACCGGGAGGAGTATGAAGCAGGTCAGTGTCACGGTGAAGACACCGGGAGGAGTATGAAGCAGAACAGGATCACTGTGAAGAAACAGGGTGGAGTGTGAAGCAGAACAGGATCACTGTGAAGAGAGCGGGAGGAGTGCGAAGCAGGACAGGATCACTGTGAAGAAACAGGGAGGAGTGTGAAGCAGAACAGGATCACTGTGAAGAGATGGAGAGGAGGATGAAGCAGGTCAGTGTCACTGTGAAGAGACCGGGAGGAGTGTGAATCAGGTCAGCGTCACGGTGAAGAGGTGGAGACGAGTGTGAAGCAGGTCAACATTGCTGTGAAGAGACGGGTAGTTGTGTGAAGCAGGTCAGCATTACTGTAAAGAGACGTGGAGGAGTGTGAAGCAGGTCAGGATCACTGTGAAGAGACTGGAAGGAGTGTGAAGCAGGTCAGCGTCACTGTGAAGATACAGAGAGGAGTGTGATGCAGGTCAGCATCACTGTGAAGAGAGCGGGAGGAGTGTGAAGCAGGACAGGATCATTGTGAAGAAACAGGGAGGAGTGTGAAGCAGATCAGAATCACTGTGAAGAGACTGGGAGGAGTGTGAAGCAGGTCAGCATCACTGTGAAGTGACCAGGAGAAGTGCGAAGCAAGTCAGTGTCACTGTGAAGAGACAGGTAGGAGTGTGAAGCAGGTCAGCATCACTGTGAAGAGACTGGGAGCTATATGAAGCAGGTCAGTGTCACGATGAAGCGACTGGGAGGATGTGAAGCAGGTCAGGATCACTGTGAAGAGACCGGGAGGAGTATGAAGCAGGTCAGTGTCACGGTGAAGACACCGGGAGGAGTATGAAGCAGAACAGGATCACTGTGAAGAAACAGGGAGGAGTGCGAAGCAGGTCAGGATCACTGTGAAGAAACAGGGAGGAGTGTGAAGCAGAACAGGATCACTGTGAAGAGATGGAGAGGAGGATGAAGCAGGTCAGTGTCACTGTGAAGAGACCGGGAGGAGTGTGAATCAGGTCAGCATCACGGTGAAGAGGTGGAGACGAGTGTGAAGTAGGTCAACATTGCTGTGAAGAGACGGGTAGTTGTGTGAAGCAGGTCAGCATTACTGTAAAGAGACGTGGAGGAGTGTGAAGCAGGTCAGGATCACTGTGAAGAGACTGGAAGGAGTGTGAAGCAGGTCAGCGTCACTGTGAAGATACAGAGAGGAGTGTGATGCAGGTCAGCATCACTGTGAAGAGAGCGGGAGGAGTGTGAAGCAGGACAGGATCATTGTGAAGAAACAGGGAGGAGTGGGAAGCAGGACAGGATCACTGTGAAGATGGAGAGGAGTATGAAGCAGATCAGCGTCACTGTGAAGAGACGGGGAGGAGAGTGAAGCAGATCAGCATCACTGTGAAGAGACAGGGAAGAATGTGATGCAGGTCACCGTCACTGTTAAGAGGCGGAGACGATTGTAAGCAGGTCAGCGTCACTGTGAAGAGACTGGAAGGAGTGTGAAGCAGGTCAGCATCACTGTGAAGAGACCAGGAGGAGTGCGAAGCAGGTCAGCCTCACTGTGAAAAGATGGGTGGGAGTGTGAAGCAGGTCAGCATCACTGTGAAGACACCAGGAATAGTGTGAAGCAGGTCAGTATCACTGTGAAGATACCTGGATTAGTGTGAAGCATGTCAGCGTCACTGTGAAGATACCGGGAAGAGTGTGAAGCAGGTCTGCATCACTGTAAAGAGGCGGAGAGAAGTATGAAGATGATCAGCGTCACTCTGAAGAGACGGAGTGGAGTGTAAAGCAGGTGAGCATCACTGTGAAGAGACTGGGAGGAGTATGAAGCAGGTCAGCGTCACAGTGAAGAGACTGGGAGGAGTGTGAAACAGGTCAGGATCATGGTGAAGAGACTGGGAGGAGTATGAAGCAGGTCAGGGTCTATGTGAAGACACCGGGAGGAGTGTGAAGCAGAACAAGAGCACTGTGAAGAAACTGGGAGGAATGTGAAGCAGAACAGGATCACTGTGAAGAAACAGGGAGGAGTGTGAAGCAGAACAGGATCACTGTAAAGAGATGGAGAGGCGGATGAAGCAGGTCAGTGTCACTGTGAAGAGACCGGGAGGAGTGTGAATCAGGTCAGCATCACTGTGAAGAGACTGGAAGGAGTTTGAAGCAGGTCAGCGTCACCATGAAGAGACCAGGAGGGGTGTGAAGCAGATCAGAATCTCCGTGAAGTGACAGGGAGGAGTGTGAAGCAGGTCAGCATCACTGTGAAGAGGCGGAGACGAGTGTGAAGCAGGTCAGCATCGCTGTGAAGAGACGGGTAGTTGTGTGAAGCAGGTCAGGATCACTGTGAAGAGACTGGGAGGAGTGTTAAGCATCTCAGGATCACTGTGAAGAGACTGGGAGGAGTATGAAGCAGAACAGGATCACTGTTAAGAAAGAGGGAGGAGTGTGAAGCAGAACAGGATCACTGCGAGGAGATGGAGAGGAGAATGAAGCATTTCAGTGTCACTGTGAAGAGACCGGGAGGAGTGCGAAGCAGGTCAGCGTCACTGTGAAGAGAAGAGTAGGAGTGCGAAGCAGGTCAGCATCATTGTGAAGAGACAGGGAGGAGTGTGTATCAGGTCAGCATCACTATGAAGAGACTGGAAGGAGTGTGAAGCAGGTCAGCGTCACGGTGAAGAGACCGGGAGGAGTGTGAAGCAGGTCAGCATCACTGTGAAGTGACCAGGAGAAGTGCAAAGCAGGTCAGCGTCACTGTGAAGAGACGGGTAGGCTTGTGAAGCAGGTCAGCATCACTGTGAAGAGACGGGTAGGAGTGTGAAGCAGGTCAGCGTCACTCTGAAGAGACGGAGAGGAGTATGAATCAGGTGAGCATCACTGTGAAGAGACTGAGAGCCGTATGAAGCAGGTCAGTGTCACAGTGAAGTGACTGGGAGGAGTGTGAAGCAGGTCAGGATCACTGTGAAGAGACCGGTAGGAGTACGAAGCAGGTCAGCGTCACTGTGATGACACCGGGAGGAGTGTGAAGCAGAACAGGATCACTGTGAAGAAACAGGGTGGAGTGTGAAGCAGAACAGGATCACTGTGAAGAGAGCGGGAGGAGTGCGAGGCAGGTCAGGATCACTGTGAAGAAACAGGGAGGAGTGTGAAGCAGAACAGGATCACTGTGAAGAGGATGAAGCAGATCAGTGTCACTGTGAAGAGACCGGGAGGAGTTTGAAGCAGATCAGAATCACCGTGAAGTGACAGGGAGGAGTGTGAAGCAGGTCAGCGTCACTGTGAAGGGGGGAAGACAAGTGTGAAGCAGGTCAGCATCACTGTGAAGAGAGCGGGAGGAGTGTGAAGCAGGTGAGCATCACTGTAAAGAGATGTAGAGGAGTATGAAGCGGGTCAGGATCACTGTGAAGAGACTGGAGGGATTGTGAAGCAGGTCAGCGTCACTGTTAAGAGACTGCGAGGTGTGCGAAGCAGATCAGCTTCACTGTGAAGATGCAGAGAGGAGTGTGATGCAGGTCAGCATCACTGTGAAGAGAGCGGCAGGAGTGTGAAGCAGGTCAGCATCACTGTGAAGAGAGCAAGAGGAGTGTGAAGCAGGTCAGCATCACTGTGAAGAGACCGACAGGAGTGTGAAGCAGATCAGAATCACTGTGAAGTGAGCGGAAGGAGTGTGAAGCAGCTCAGCGTCATTGTGAAGAGACAGGGAGCAGTATGAAGCAGGTAATTGTCACTGCGAAAAGACTGGAAGGAATGTGATGACAGTCACCGTCACTCTGAAGGGACTGGAAGGAGTGTGAAGCAGGTCAGCATCATTGTGAAGAGACAGGGAGCAGTATGAAGCAGGTAAGTGTCACTGTGAAGAGACGGAGAGGAGTATGAATCAGGTGAGCATCACTGTGAAGAGACGGGGAGGAGTGTGGAGCAGGTCAGCATCACTGTAAAGAGATGGGGAGGAGTATGAAGCAGGTCAGCATCTTTGTGAAGAGACTGGGAGGAGAGTGAAACTGGTCAGGATCACTGTGAAGAGACGGGTAGGAGTGTGAAGCAGGTCATCCCCACTGTGAAGATATCGGGAGCAGTGTGAAGTGGGTCATCCTCACTGTGAAGATACCGGGAGCAGTGTGAAGCAGGTCAGCATCACTGTGAAGAGATGGAGAGGAGGATGAAGCAGGTCAGCGTCACTGTGAAGAGAGGGAAGAAGCGTGAAGCAGGTCATTCTCACCGTGAAGAGACCGGGAGTAGTGTGAAGAAGGTCAGCGTCACTGTGAAGAGACCGGGAGGAGCGTGAAGCAGGTCAGTATCACTGTGAAGAGGCAGAGAGGGGGATGAAGCAGATCAGCGTCACTGTGTAGAGACCAGGAGGAGTGTGAAGCAGGTCAGCGTCACTGTGAAGAGATGGAGAGGAGGATGAAGAAGGTCAGCGTCACTGTGAAGAGACGCGAAGGAGTGTGAAGCAGGTCATTCTCACCGTGAAGAGACCGGGAGGACCATGAAACAGGTCAGTATCACTGTGAAGAGGAAGAGGCAGAGAGGGGGATGAAGCAGTTCAATGTCACTGAGTAGAGACCAGGAGGAGTGTGAAGCAGGTCAGTGTCACTGTTTAGAGACCAGGAGGAGAGCGAAGCAGGTCAGTGTCACTGTGAAGAGACGGGAAGGAGTGTGAAGCAGGTCAGCAACACTGTGAAGAGAAGAGTAGGAGTGCGAAGCAGGTCAGCATCATTGTGAAGAGACGGGGAGGAGTGTGTATCAGGTCAGCATCACTGTGAAGAGACTGGAAGGAGTGTGAAGCAGGTCAGCGACACGGTGAAGAAACAGGGAGGAGTGTGAAGCAGGTCAGCATCACCGTGAAGAGACCGGGAAGAAAGTGAAGCAGGTCAGCATCACTGTGAAGTGACCAGGAGAAGTGTGAAGCAGATCAGAGTAACTGTGCAGTGACCGGAAAGAGTGTGAAGCAGGTCAGCATCATTGTGAAGAGACTGGGAGGAGTTTGAAGCAGGTCAGCGTCACCGTGAAGAGACCGGGAGGAGTGTGAAGCAGATCAGAATCACCGTGAAGTGACAGGGAGGAATGTGAAGCAGGTCAGCGTCACTGTGAAGAGGCGGAGACGAGTGTGAAGCAGGTCAGCATCGCTGTGAAGAGATGGGTAGTTGTGTGAAGCAGGTCAGCATCGCTGTGAAGAGACGGGTAGTTGTGTGAG
This sequence comes from Carcharodon carcharias, assembly GCF_017639515.1. NCBI lineage: Eukaryota > Metazoa > Chordata > Chondrichthyes > Lamniformes > Lamnidae > Carcharodon > Carcharodon carcharias. Next base: position 69,323,759 of record NC_054478.1, on the reverse strand, counting down.
TAGGTCAGGATCACTGTGAAGAGACTGGGAGGAGTATGAAGCAGAACAGGGTCACTGATAAGAAAGAGGGAGGAGTGTGAAGCAGAACAGGATCACTGTGAAGAGATGGAGAGGAGGATGAAGCATGTCAGTGTCACTGTGAAGAGACCAGGAGGACTGTGAATCAAGTCAGCATCACTGTGAAGAGACCAGGAGGAGTGCGAAGCCGGTCAGCGTCACTGTGAAGAGACTGGGAGGAGTGTGAAGCAGGTCAGCATCACTGTGAAGAGACCAGGAAGAACGTGAAGCAGGTCAGTGTCACGGTGAAGAGACCGTGAGGAGTATGAAGCAGGTCAGCGACACAGTGAAGAGACTGCGAGGAGTGCGAAGCAGGTCAGCGTCACTGTGAAGAAACAGGGAGGAGTGTGAAGCAGGTCAGCATCACCGTGAAGGGACCGGGATTAGTGTGAAGCAGGTCAGTATCACTGTGAAGATATCTGGATTAGTGTGAAGCAGGTCAGCGTCACTGTGAAGATACCAGGAGGAGTGCGAAGCAGGTCAGCATCACTGTGAAGTGACCAGGAGAAGTGCAAAGCAGGTCAGCATCACTGTGAAGAGACGGGTAGGCTTGTGAAGCAGGTCAGCGTCACTGTGAAGAGACGGAGAGGAGTATGAATCAGGTGAGCATCACTGTGAAGAGACTGAGAGCCGTATGAAGCAGGTCAGCGTCACGGTGAAGTGACTGGGAGGAGTGTGAAGCAGGTCAGGATCACTGTGAAGAGACCGGGAGGAGTACGAAGCAGGTCAGCGTCATTGTGATGACACCGGGAGGAGTGTGAAGCAGAACAGGATCACTGTGAAGAAACAGGGTGGAGTGTGAAGCAGAACAGGATCACTGTGAAGAGAGCGGGAGGAGTGCGAGGCAGGTCAGGATCACTGTGAAGAAACAGGGAGGAGTGTGAAGCAGAACAGGATCACTGTGAAGAGGATGAAGCAGGTCAGTGTCACTGTGAAGAGACCGGGAGGAGTGTGAAGCAGATCAGAATCACCGTGAAGTGACAGGGAGGAGTGTGAAGCAGGTCAGCATCACTGTGAAGATGCAGAGAGGAGTGTGATGCAGGTCAGCATCACTGTGAAGAGAGCGGCAGGAGTGTGAAGCAGGTCAGGATCACTGTGAAGAGAGCGAGAGGAGTGTGAAGCAGGTCAGCATCACTGTGAAGAGACCGACAGGAGTGTGAAGCAGATCAGAATCACTGTGAAGTGAGCGGAAGGAGTGTGAAGCAGCTCAGCGTCATTGTGAAGAGACAGGGAGCAGTATGAAGCAGGTAATTGTCACTGCGAAAAGACTGGAAGGAATGTGATGAAAGTCACCGTCACTCTGAAGGGACTGGAAGGAGTGTGAAGCAGGTCAGCGTCATTGTGAAGAGACAGGGAGCAGTATGAAGCAGGTAATTGTCAGTGTGAAGAGACGGAGAGGAGTATGAATCAGGTGAGCATCACTGTGAAGAGACGGGGAAGCGTGTAAAGCAGATCAGCATCATTGTGAAGAGACGGAAAGGAGTATGAAGCAGGTGAGCATCACTGTGAAGAGATGGGGAGGAGTGTGGAGCAGGTCAGCATCACTGTAAAGAGATGGGGAGGAGTGTGAAGCAGGTCAGCATCTTTGTGAAGAGACTGGGAGAAGAGTGAAACTGGTCAGGATCACTGTGAAGAGAAGGGTAGGAGTGTGAAGCAGGTCATCCCCACTGTGAAGATACCGGGAGCAGTGTGAAGCAGGTCAGCATCACTGTAAAGAGATGGGGAGCAGTGTGAAGCGGGTCAGCATCACTGTGAAGAGACTGGGAGGAGTGGGAAACTGGTCAGGATCACTGTGAAGAGACGGGTAGGAGTGTGAAGCAGGTCATCCCCACTGTGAAGTTATCGGGAGCAGTGTGAAGTGGGTCATCCCCACTGTGAAGATACCGGGAGCAGTGTGAAGCAGGTCAGCATCACTGTGAAGAGACGGAGAGGAGGATGAAGCAGGTCAGCGTCACTGTGAAGAGAGGGAAGAAGCGTGAAGCAGGTCATTCTCACCGTGAAGAGACCGGGAGTAGTGTGAAGCAGGTCAGCGTCACTGTGAAGAGACCGTGAGGAGCGTGAAACAGGTCAGTATCACTGTGAAGAGTCGGGTAGGAGTGTGAAGCAGGTCATCCCCACTGTGAAGATACCGGGAGCAGTGTGAAGCAGGTCATCCTCACTGTGAAGATACCGGGGGTAGTGTGAAGCAGATCAGCGTCACTGTGAAGAGACCGCGAGGAGCGTGAAGCAGGTCAGTATCACTGTGAAGAGGCAGAGAGGGGGATGAAGCAGATCAGGGTCACTGTGTCGAGACCAGGAGGAGTGTGAAGCAGGTCAGCGTCACTGTGTAGAGACCAGGAGGAGTGTGAAGCAGGTCAGCGTCACTGTGAAGAGGCAGTGAGGATCGTGAAGCAGGTCAGCGTCACTGTGAAGAGACTGGGAGGAGTGTGAAGCAGGTCAGGATCACTGTGAAGAGACAGGGAGGAGTGTGAAGCAGGTCATCCTCACTGTGAAGATACCGGGGGTAGTGTGAAGCAGGTCAGCATCACTGTGAAGAGATGGAAAGGAGGATGAAGCAGGTCAGCGTCACTGTGAAGAGACGGGAAGGAGTGTGAAGCAGGTAAGCATCACCGTGAAGAGACTAGAATGAGCGTGAAACAGGTCAGTATCACTGTGAAGAGGCAGAGAGGGGGATGAAGCAGATCAGTGTCACTGTGTAGAGACCAGGAGGAGTGTGAAGCAGGTGAGCGACACTATGAAGAGACGGAGAGGAGAATGAAACAGGTCAGCGTCACCGTGAAGAGACGGGAAGGAGTGTGAAGCAGGTCATTCTCACCGTGAAGAGACCGGGATTAGTGTGAAGCAGGTCAGCGTCACTGTGAAGAGACGGGAAGGAGTGCGAAGCAGGTAAGCGTCACCGTGAAGAGACCGCGAGTAGTGTGAAGCAGGTCAACGTCACTGTGAAGAGACCAGGAGGAGCGTGAAACAGGTCAGTATCACTGTGAAGAGGGAGAGAGGGGGATGAAGCAGATCAGCGTCACTGTGTAGAGACCAGGAGGAGTGTGAAGCAGGAAGCGTCACTGTGAAGAGACAGTGAGGATCGTGAAGCAGGTCAGCGTCACTGTGAAGAGACTGGGAGTAGTGTGAAGCAGGTCAGGATCACTATGAAGAGACAAGGAGGAGTGTGAAGCAGGTCAGGAACACTGTGAATAGACAGGGAGGAGTGTGAAGCAGGTCATCCCCACAGTGAAGATACCGGGGGTTGGGTGAAGCAGGTCAGCATCACTGTGAAGAGATGGAGAGGAGGATGAGGCAGGTCAGCGTCACTGTGAAGAGAACAGGAGGAGTGTGAAGCAGGTAAGCGTCACTGTGAAGAGACTGGGAGGAGTGTGAAGCAGGTCAGGATTACTGTGAGGAGACCGGGAGGAGTGTGAAGGAGGTCAGCGTCACTGTGAAGGGACAGTGAGGATCGTGAAGCAGGTCAGCGTCACTGTGTAGAGACCAGGAGGAGTGTGAAGCTGGTCAGCGTCACTGTGAAGAGACTGGGAGGAGTGTGAAGCAGGTCAGGATCACTGAGAAGAGACAAGGAGGAGTGTGAAGCAGGTCATCCTTGCTGTGAAGATACGGGGGGTTGTGTGAAGCAGGTCAGCATCACTGTGAAGAGATGGAGAGGAGGATGAAGCAGGTCAGCGTCACTGTGAAGAGACGGGAAGGAGTGTGAAGCAGGTAAGCGTCACCATGAAGAGACTGGGACGAGCGTGAAACAGGTCAGTATCACTGTGAAGAGGCAGAGAGGGGGATGAAGCAGTTCAGTGTCACTGTGTAGAGACCAGAAGGAGTGTGAAGCAGGTCAGTGTCACTGTGAAGAGTCGGGTAGGAGTGTGAAGCAGGTCATCCCCACTGTGAAGATACCGGGAGCAGTGTGAAGCAGGTCATCCTCACTGTGAAGATACCGGGGGTAATGTGAAGCAGGTCAGCATCACTGGGAAGTGACGGGAAGGATTGTGAAGCAGGTAAGCGTCACCGTGAAGAGACCGGGAGTAGTGTGAAGCAGGTCAGCGTCACTGTGAAGAGACCAGGAGGAGCTTGAAACAGGTCAATATGACTGTGAAGAGGCAGAGAGGGGGATGAAGCAGTTCAATGTCACTGAGTAGAGACCAGGAGGAGTGTGAAGCAGGTCAGTGTCACTGTTTAGAGACCAGGAGGAGAGCGAAGCAGGTCAGTGTCACTGAGAAGAGTCGGGTAGGAGTGTGAAGCACGTCATCACCACTGTAAAGTTACCGGGAGCAGTGTGAAGCAGGTCATCCTCACTGTGAAGATACCGGGGGTAGTGTGAAGCAGGTCAGCATCACTTGGAAGAGACGGGAAGGAGTGTGAAGCAGGTAAGCGTCACCGTGAAGATACCGGGAGTAGTGTGAAGCAGATCAGCGTCACTGTGAAGAGACCGGGAGGAGCGTGAAACAGGTCAGTATCACTGTGAAGAGGCAGAAAGGGGGATGAAGCAGATCAGCGTCACTGTGTAGAGACCAGGAGGAGTGTGAAGCAGGTCAGCGTCAGTGTGAAGAGACATTGAGGTTCGTGAAGCAAGTCAGCGTCACTGTGAAGAGACTGGGAGGAGTGTGAAGCACGTCAGGATCACAGTGAAGAGACAGGGAGGAGTGTGAAGCAGGTCAGCATCACTGTGAAGAGATGGAGAGGAGGATGAAGCAGGTCAGCGTCACTGTGAAGAGACAGGAAGGAGTGTGAAGCAGGTAAGCGTCACCGTGAAGAGACCGGGAGTAGTGTGAAGCAGGTCAGCGTCACTATGAAGAGACCGGGAGGAGTGTGAAGCAGGTCAGTGTCACTGCGTAGAGACCAGGAGGAGTGTGAAGCAGGTCAGTGTCACTGTGAAGAGTCGGGTAGGAGTGTGAAGCAGGTCATCGCCACTGTGAAGATACCGGGAAGGAGTGTGAAGCAGGTCATCCTCACTGTGAAGATACCGGGGGTAGTGTGAAGCAGGTCAGCGACACTGTGAAAAGACCGGGACGAGTGTGAAACAGGTCAGTATCACTGTGAAGAGGCAGACAGGGGGATGAAGCAGATCAGCGTCACTGTGTCGAGACCAGGAGGAGTGTGAAGCAGGTCAGCGTCAGTGTGTAGAGACCAGGAGGAGTGTGAAGCAGGTCAGCGTCACTGTGAAGAGACAGTGAGGATCGTGAAGCAGGTCAGCGTCACTGTTAAGAGACTGGGAGGAGTGTGAAGCAGGTCAGGATTACTGTGAGGAGACCGGGAGGAGTGTGAAGGAGGTCAGCGTCACTGTGAAGGGACAGTGAGGATCGTGAAGCAGGTCAGCGTCACTGTGTAGAGACCAGGAGGAGTGTGAAGCTGGTCAGCGTCACTGTGAAGAGACTGGGAGGAGCGTGAAACAGGTCAGTATCACTGTGAAGAGGCAGAGAGGTGGATGAAGCAGTTCAGTGTCACTGTGTAGAGACCAGAAGGAGTGTGAAGCAGGTCAGTGTCACTGTGAAGAGTCGGGTAGGAGTGTGAAGCAGGTCATCCCCACTGTGAAGATACCGGGAGCAGTGTGAAGCAGGTCATCCTCACTGTGAAGATACCGGTGGTAATGTGAAGCAGGTCAGCATCTCTGTGAAGTGACGGGAAGGATTGTGAAGCAGGTAAGCGTCACCGTGAAGAGACCGGGAGTAGTGTGAAGCAGGTCAGCGTCACTGTGAAGAGACTGGGAGGAGCGTGAAACAGGTCAGTATCACTGTGAAGAGGCAGAGAGGTGGATGAAGCAGTTCAGTGTCACTGTGTAGAGACCAGAAGGAGTGTGAAGCAGGTCAGTGTCACTGTGAAGAGTCGGGTAGGAGTGTGAAGCAGGTCATCCCCACTGTGAAGATACCGGGAGCAGTGTGAAGCAGGTCATCCTCACTGTGAAGATACCGGTGGTAATGTGAAGCAGGTCAGCATCACTGTGAAGTGACGGGAAGGATTGTGAAGCAGGTAAGCGTCACCGTGAAGAGACCGGGAGTAGTGTGAAGCAGGTCAGCGTCACTGTGAAGAGACCAGGAGGAGCTTGAAACAGGTCAGTATCATTGTGAAGAGGCAGAGAGGGGGATGAAGCAGTTCAATGTCACTGAGTAGAGAACAGGAGGAGTGTGAAGCAGGTCAGTGTCACTGTTTAGAGACCAGGAGGAGAGCGAAGCAGGTCAGTGTCACTGAGAAAAGTCGGGTAGGTGTGTGAAGCAGGTCATCACCACTGTGAAGTTACTGGGAGCAGTGTGAAGCAGGTCATCCTCACTGTGAAGATACCGGGGGTAGTGTGAAGCAGGTCAGCATCACTTGGAAGAGATGGGAAGGAGTGTGAAGCAGGTAAGCGTCACCGTGAAGAGACCGGGAGCAGTGTGAAGCAGATCAGCGTCACTGTGAAGAAACCGGGAGGAGCGTGAAACAGGTCAGTATCACTGTGAAGAGGCAAGAAAGGGGGATGAAGCAGATCAGCGTCACTGTGTAGAGACCAGGAGGAGTGTGAAGCAGGTCAGAGTCACTGTGAAGAGACAGTGAGGTTCGTGAAGCAGGTCAGCGTCACAGTGAAGAGACTGGGAGGAGTGTGAAGCACGTCAGGATCACAGTGAAGAGACAGGGAGGAGTGTGAAGCAGGTCAGCATCACTGTGAAGAGATGGAGAGGAGGATGAAGCAGGTCAGCGTCACTGTGAAGAGACAGGAAGGAGTGTGAAGCAGGTAAGCATCACCGTGAAGAGACCGGGAGTAGTGTGAAGCAGGTCAGCGTCACTATGAAGAGACCGGGAGGAGTGTGAAGCAGGTCAGTGTCACTGTGAAGAGTCGGGTAGGAGTGTGAAGCAGGTCATCCCCACTGTGAAGATACTGGGAGCAGTGTGAAGCAGGTCATCCTCACTGTGAAGATACCGGGGGTAGTGTGAAGCAGGTCAGCGACACTGTGAAAAGACCGGGATGAGTGTGAAACAGGTCAGTATCACTGTGAAGAGGCAGAGAGGGGGATGAAGCAGATCAGCGTCACTGTGTCGAGACCAGGAGGAGTGTGAAGCAGGTCAGCGTCACTGTGTAGAGACCAGGAGGAGTGTGAAGCAGGTCAGCGTCACTGTGAAGGGACGGTGAGGATCGTGAAGCAGGTCAGCGTCACTGTGTAGAGACCAGGAGGAGTGTAAAGCTGGTCAGCGTCACTGTGAAGAGACTGGGAGGAGTGTGAAGCAGGTCAGGATCACTGTGAAGAGACAAGGAGGAGTGTGAAGCAGGTCATCCTTGCTGTGAAGATACGGGGGGTTGTGTGAAGCAGGTCAGCATCACTGTGAAGAGATGGAGAGGAGGATGAAGCAGGTCAGCGTCACTGTGAAGAGACGGGAAGGAGTGTGAAGCAGGTAAGCATCACCGTGAAGAGACTGGGACGAGCGTGAAACAGGTCAGTATCACTGTGAAGAGGCAGAGAGGGGGATGAAGCAGTTCAGTGTCACTGTGTAGAGACCAGAAGGAGTGTGAAGCAGGTCAGTGTCACTGTGAAGAGTCGGGTAGGAGTGTGAAGAAGGTCATCCCCACTGTGAAGATAGCGGGAGCAGTGTGAAGCAAGTCATCCTCACTGTGAAGATACCGGGGGTAATGTGAAGCAGGTCAGCATCACTGTGAAGTGACTGGAAGGATTGTGAAGCAGGTAAGCGTCACCGTGAAGAGACCGGGAGTAGTGTGAAGCAGGTCAGCGTCACTGTGAAGAGACCAGGAGAAGCGTGAAACAGGTCAGTATCACTGTGAAGAGGCAGAGAGGGGGATGAAGCAGTTCAAAGTCACTGAGTAGAGACCAGGAGGAGTGTGAAGCAGGTCAGTGTCACTGTTTAGAGACCAGGAGGAGAGCGAAGCAGGTCAGTGTCACTGAGAAGAGACTGGGAGGAGTGTGAAGCAGGTCAGGATCACAGTGAAGAGACAGGGAGGAGTGTGAAGCAGGTCAGCATCACTGTGAAGAGATGGAGAGGAGGATGAAGCAGGTCAGCGTCACTGTGAAGAGACAGGAAGGAGTGTGAAGCAGTTAAGCGTCACCGTGAAGAGACCGGGAGTAGTGTGAAGCAGGTCAGCGTCACTATGAAGAGACCGGGAGGAGTGTGAAGCAGGTCAGTGTCACTGTGTAGAGACCAGGAGGTGTGTGAAGCAGGTCAGTGTCACTGTGAAGAGTCGGGTAGGAGTGTGAAGCAGGTCATCCCCACTGTGAAGATACCGGGTGCAGTGTGAAGCAGGTCATCCTCACTGTGAAGATACCGGGGGTAGTGTGAAGCAGGTCAGCGACACTGTGAAAAGACCGGGACGAGTGTGAAACAGGTCAGTATCACTGTGAAGAGGCAGAGAGGGGGATGAAGCAGATCAGCGTCACTGTGTCGAGACCAGGAGGAGTGTGAAGCAGGTCAGCGTCACTGTGTAGAGACCAGGAGCAGTGTGAAGCAGGTCAGCGTCACTGTGAAGAGACAGTGAGGATCGTGAAGCAGGTCAGTGTCACTGTGAAGAGACTGGGAGGAGTGTGAAGCAGGTCAGGATCACTGTGAAGAGACAGGGAGGAGTGTGAAGCAGGTCATCCTCACTGTGAAGATACCGGGGGTAGTGTGAAGCAGGTCAGCATCACTGTGAAGAGATGGAAAGGAGGATGAAGCAGGTCAGCGTCACTGTGATGAGACGGGAAGGAGTGTGAAGCAGGTAAGCGTCACCGTGAAGAGACTGGGACGAGCGTGAAACAGGTCAGTATCACTCTGAAGAGGCAGAGAGGGGGATGAAGCAGTTCAGTGTCACTGTGTAGAGACCAAAAGGAGTGTGAAGCAGGTCAGTGTCACTGTGAAGAGTCGGGTAGGAGTGTGAAGCATGTCATCCCCACTGTGAAGATACCGGGAGCAGTGTGAAGCAGGTCATCCTCACTGTGAAGATACCGGGGGTAATGTGAAGCAGGTCAGCATCACTGTGAAGTGACGGGAAGGATTGTGAAGCATGTAAGCGTCACCGTGAAGAGACCGGGAGTAGTGTGAAGCAGGTCAGCGTCACTGTGAAGAGACCAGGAGGAGCGTGAAACAGGTCAGTATCACTGTGAAGAGGCAGAGAGGGGGATGAAGCAGTTCAATGTCACTGAGTAGAGACCAGGAGGAATGTGAAGCAGGTCAGTGTCACTGATTTGAGACCAGGAGGAGAGCGAAGCAGGTCAGTGTCACTGAGAAAAGTCGGGTAGGAGTGTGAAGCAGGTCATCACCACTGTGAAGTTACCGGGAGCAGTGTGAAGCAGGTCATCCTCACTGTGAAGATACCGGGGGTAGTGTGAAGCAGGTCAGCATCACTGTGAAGAGATGGAAAGGAGGATGAAGCAGGTCAGCGTCACTGTGAAGAGACGGGAAGGAGTGTGAAGCAGGTAAGCGTCACCGTGAAGAGACTGGAACGAGCGTGAAACAGGTCAGTATCACTGAGAAGAGGCAGAGAGGGGGATGAAGCAGATCAGTGTCACTGTGTAGAGACCAGGAGGAGTGTGAAGCGGGTCAGCGACACTATGAAGAGACAGAGAGGAGAATGAAACAGGTCAGCGTCACCGTGAAGAGACGGGAAGGAGTGTGAAGCAGGTCATTCTCACCGTGAAGAGACCGGGAGTAGTGTGAAGCAGGTCAGCGTCACTGTGAAGAGGCGGGAAGGAGTGTGAAGCAGGTAAGCGTCACCGTGAAGAGACCGCAAGTAGTGTGAAGCAGGTCAGCGTCACTGTGAAGAGACCAGGAGGAGCGTGAAACAGGTCAGTATCACTGTGAAGAGGGAGAGAGGGGGATGAAGCAGATCGGCGTCACTGTGTAGAGACCAGGAGGAGTGTGAAGCAGGAAGCGTCACTGTGAAGAGACAGTGAGGATCGTGAAGCAGGTCAGCGTCACTGTGAAGAGACTGGGAGTAGTGTGAAGCAGGTCAGGATCACTGTGAAGAGACAAGGAGGAGTGTGAAGCAGGTCAGGAACACTGTGAAGAGACAGGGAGGAGTGTGAAGCAGGTCATCCCCACTGTGAAGATACCAGGGGTTGTGTGAAGCAGGTCAGCATCACTGTGAAGAGATGGAGAGGAGGATGAGGCAGGTCAGCGTCACTGTGAAGAGAACAGGAGGAGTGTGAAGCAGGTCAGTGTCACTGTGAACAGACTGGGAGGAGTGTGAAGCAGGTCAGGATCACTGTGAGGAGACCAGGAGGAGTGTGAAGGAGGTCAGCGTCACTGTGAAGGGACAGTGAGGATCGTGAAGCAGGTCAGCGTCACTGTGTAGAGACCAGGAGGAGTGTAAAGCAGGTCAGCGTCACTGTGAAGAGACTGGGAGAAGTGTGAAGCAGGTCAGGATCACTGTGAAGAGACAAGGAGGAGTGTGAAGCAGGTCATCCTTGCTGTGCAGGTACGGGGGGTTGTCTGTAGCAGGTCAGCATCACTGTGAAGAGATGGAGAGGAGGATGAAGCAGGTCAGCGTCACTGTGAAGAGACGGGAAGGAGTGTGAAGCAGGTAAGCGTCACCGTGAAGAGACTGGGACGAGCGTGAAACAGGTCAGTATCACTGTGAAGAGGCAGAGAGGGGGATGAAGCAGTTCAGTGTCACTGTGTAGAGACCAGAAGGCGTGTGAAGCAGGTCAGTGTCACTGTGAAGAGTCGGGTAGGAGTGTGAAGCAGGTCATCCTCACTGTGAAGATACCGGGGGTAGTGTGAAGCAGGTCAGCATCACTGTGAAGTGACGGGAAGGATTGTGAAGCATGTAAGCGTCACCGTGAAGAGACCGGGAGTAGTGTGAAGCAGGTCAGCGTCACTGTGAAGAGACCAGGAGGAGCGTGAAACAGGTCAGTATCACTGTGAAGAGGCAGAGAGGGGGATGAAGCAGTTCAATGTCACTGAGTAGAGACCAGGAGGAGTGTGAAGCAGGTCAGTGTCACTGTTTAGAGACCAGGAGGAGAGCGAAGCAGGTCAGTGTCACTGAGAAGAGTCGGGTAGGAGTGTGAAGCAGGTCATCACCACTGTGAAGTTACCGGGAGCAGTGTGAAGCAGGTCATCCTCACTGTGAAGATACCGGGGGTAGTGTGAAGCAGGTCAGCATCACTTGGAAGAGACGGGAAGGAGTGTGAAGCAGGTAAGGGTCACCGTGAAGAGACCGGGAGTAGTGTGAAGCAGATCAGCGTCACTGTGAAGAAACCGGGAGGAGCGTGAAACAGGTCAATATCACTGTGAAGAGGCAGAAAGGGGGATGAAGCAGATCAGCATCACTGTGTAGAGACCAGGAGGAGTGTGAAGCAGGTCAGAGTCACTGTGAAGAGACAGTGAGGTTCGTGAAGCAGGTCAGCATCACAGTGAAGAGACTGGGAGGAGTGTGAAGCAGGTCAGGATCACAGTGAAGAGACAGGGAGGAGTGTGAAGCAGGTCAGCATCACTGTGAAGAGATGGAGAGGAGGATGAAGCAGGTCAGCGTCACTGTGAAGAGACAGGAAGGAGTGTGAAGCAGTTAAGCGTCACCGTGAAGAGACCGGGAGTAGTGTGAAGCAGGTCAGCGTCACTATGAAGAGACCGGGAGGAGTGTGAAGCAGGTCAGTGTCACTGTGAAGAGTCGGGTCGGACTGTGAAGCAGGTCATCCCAACTGTGAAGATACCGGGAGCAGGGTGAAGCAGGTCATCCTCACTGTGAAGATACCGGGGGTAGTGTGAAGCAGGTCAGCGACACTGTGAAAAGACCGGGATGAGTGTGAAACAGTTCAGTATCACTGTGAAGAGGCAGAGAGGGGGATGAAGCAGATCAGCGTCACTGTGTCGAGACCAGGAGGAGTGTGAAGCAGGTCAGCGTCACTGTGTAGAGACCAGGAGGAGTGTGAAGCAGGTCAGCGACACTGTGAAGAGACAGTGAGGATCGTGAAGCAGGTCAGCGTCACTCTGAAGAGACTGGGAGGAGTGTGAAGCAGGTCAGGATCACTGTGAAGAGACAGGGAGGAGTGTGAAGCAGGTCATCCTCACTGTGAAGATACCGGGGTTAGTGTGAAGCAGGTCAGCATCACTGTGAAGAGATGGAAAGGAGGATGAAGCAGGTCAGCGTCACTGTGAAGAGACGGGAAGGAGTGTGAAGCAGGTAAGCGTCACCGTGAAGAGACTGGAACGAGCGTGAAACAGGTCAGTATCACTGTGAAGAGGCAGAGAGGGGGAAGAAGCAGATCAGTATCACTGTGCAGAGACCAGGAGGAGTGTGAAGCAGGTCAGCAACACTATTAAGAGACGGAGAGGAGAATGAAACAGGTCAGCGTCACCGTGAAGAGACGGGAAGGAGTGTGAAGCAGGTCATTCTCACCGTGAAGAGACCGGGAGTAGTGTGAAGCAGGTCAGCGTCACTGTGAAGAGGCGGGAAGGAGTGTGAAGCAGGTAATCGTCACCGTGAAGAGACCGCGACTAGTGTGAAGCAGGTCAGCGTCACTGTGAAGAGACCAGGAGGAGCGTGAAACAGGTCAGTATCACTGTGAAGAGGGAAAGAGGGGGATGAAGCAGATCGGCGTCACTGTGTAGAGACCAGGAGGAGTGTGAAGCAGGAAGCGTCACTGTGAAGAGACAGTGAGGATTGTGAAGCAGGTCAGCGTCACTGTGAAGAGACTGGGAGTAGTGTGAAACAGGTCAGGATCACTGTGAAGAGACAAGGAGGAGTGTGATGCAGGTCAGGAACACTGTGAAGAGACAGGGAGGAGTGTGAAGCAGGTCATCCCCACTGTGAAGATACCGGGGGTTGTGTGAAGCAGGTCAGCATCACTGTGAAGAGATGGATAGGAGGATGAGGCAGGTCAGCGTCACTGTGAAGAGACGGGAAGGAGTGTGAAGCAGGTAAGCGTCACCGTGAAGAGACTGGGACGAGCGTGAAACAGGTCAGTATCACTGTGAAGAGGCAGAGAGGGGGATGAAGCAGTTCAGTGTCACTGTGTAGAGACCAGAAGGAGTGTGAGGCAGGTCAGTGTCACTGTGAAGAGTCGGGTAGGAGTGTGAAGCAGGTCATCCCCACTGTGAAGATACCGGGAGCAGTGTGAAGCAGGTCATCCTCACTGTGAAGATACCGGGGGTAATGTGAAGCAGGTCAGCATCACTGTGAAGTGACGGGAAGGATTGTGAAGCATGTAAGCGTCACCGTGAAGAGACCGGGAGTAGTGTGAAGCAGGTCAGCGTCACTGTGAAGAGACCAGGAGGAGCGTGAAACAGGTCAGTATCACTGTGAAGAGGCAGAGAGGGGGATGAAGCAGTTCAATGTCACTGAGTAGAGACCAGGAGGAGTGTGAAGCAGGTCAGTGTCACTGTTTAGAGACCAGGAGGAGAGCGAAGCAGGTCAGTGTCACTGAGAAAAGTCGGGTAGGAGTGTGAAGCAGGTCATCACCACTGTGAAGTTACCGGGAGCAGTGTGAAGCAGGTCATCCTCACTGTGAAGATACCGGGGGTAGTGTGAAGCAGGTCAGCATCACTTGGAAGAGACGGGAAGGAGTGTGAAGCAGGTAAGCGTCACCGTGAAGAGACCGGGAGTAGTGTGAAGCAGATCAGCGTCACTGTGAAGAAACCGGGAGGAGCGTGAAACAGGTCAGTATCACTGTGAAGAGGCAGAAAGGGGGATGAAGCAGATCAGCGTCACTGTGTCGAGACCAGGAGGAGTGTGAAGCAGGTCAGAGTCACTGTGAAGAGACAGTGAGGTTCGTGAAGCAGGTCAGCGTCACTGTGAAGAGACTGGGAGGAGTGTGAAGCAGGTCAGGATCACAGTGAAGAGACAGGGAGGAGTGTGAAGCAGGTCAGCATCACTGTGAAGAGATGGAGAGGAGGATGAAGCAGGTCAGCGTCACTGTGAAGAGACAGGAAGGAGTGTGAAGCAGGTAAGCGTCACCGTGAAGAGACCGGGAGTAGTGTGAAGCAGGTCAGCGTCACTATGAAGAGACCGGGAGGAGTGTGAAGCAGGTCAGTGTCACTGTGAAGAGTCGGGTAGGAGTGTGAAGCAGGTCATCCCCACTGTGAAGATAGCGGGAGCAGTGTGAAGCAAGTCATCCTCACTGTGAAGATACCGGGGGTAATGTGAAGCAGGTCAGCATCACTGTGAAGTGACTGGAAGGATTGTGAAGCAGGTAAGCGTCACCGTGAAGAGACCGGGAGTAGTGTGAAGCAGGTCAGCGTCACTGTGAAGAGACCAGGAGAAGCGTGAAACAGGTCAGTATCACTGTGAAGAGGCAGAGAGGGGGATGAAGCAGTTCAAAGTCACTGAGTAGAGACCAGGAGGAGTGTGAAGCAGGTCAGTGTCACTGTTTAGAGACCAGGAGGAGAGCGAAGCAGGTCAGTGTCACTGAGAAGAGACTGGGAGGAGTGTGAAGCAGGTCAGGATCACAGTGAAGAGACAGGGAGGAGTGTGAAGCAGGTCAGCATCACTGTGAAGAGATGGAGAGGAGGATGAAGCAGGTCAGCGTCACTGTGAAGAGACAGGAAGGAGTGTGAAGCAGTTAAGCGTCACCGTGAAGAGACCGGGAGTAGTGTGAAGCAGGTCAGCGTCACTATGAAGAGACCGGGAGGAGTGTGAAGCAGGTCAGTGTCACTGTGTAGAGACCAGGAGGAGTGTGAAGCAGGTCAGTGTCACTGTGAAGAGTCGGGTAGGAGTGTGAAGCAGGTCATCCCCACTGTGAAGATACCGGGTGCAGTGTGAAGCAGGTCATCCTCACTGTGAAGATACCGGGGGTAGTGTGAAGCAGGTCAGCGACACTGTGAAAAGACCGGGACGAGTGTGAAACAGGTCAGTATCACTGTGAAGAGGCAGAGAGGGGGATGAAGCAGATCAGCGTCACTGTGTCGAGACCAGGAGGAGTGTGAAGCAGGTCAGCGTCACTGTGTAGAGACCAGGAGCAGTGTGAAGCAGGTCAGCGTCACTGTGAAGAGACAGTGAGGATCGTGAAGCAGGTCAGTGTCACTGTGAAGAGACTGGGAGGAGTGTGAAGCAGGTCAGGATCACTGTGAAGAGACAGGGAGGAGTGTGAAGCAGGTCATCCTCACTGTGAAGATACCGGGGGTAGCGTGAAGCAGGTCAGCATCACTGTGAAGAGATGGAAAGGAGGATGAAGCAGGTCAGCGTCACTGTGATGAGACGGGAAGGAGTGTGAAGCAGGTAAGCGTCACCGTGAAGAGACTGGGACGAGCGTGAAACAGGTCAGTATCACTCTGAAGAGGCAGAGAGGGGGATGAAGCAGTTCAGTGTCACTGTGTAGAGACCAAAAGGAGTGTGAAGCAGGTCAGTGTCACTGTGAAGAGTCGGGTAGGAGTGTGAAGCAGGTCATCCCCACTGTGAAGATACCGGGAGCAGTGTGAAGCAGGTCATCCTCACTGTGAAGATACCGGGGGTAATGTGAAGCAGGTCAGCATCACTGTGAAGTGACGGGAAGGATTGTGAAGCATGTAAGCGTCACCGTGAAGAGACCGGGAGTAGTGTGAAGCAGGTCAGCGTCACTGTGAAGAGACCAGGAGGAGCGTGAAACAGGTCAGTATCACTGTGAAGAGGCAGAGAGGGGGATGAAGCAGTTCAATGTCACTGAGTAGAGACCAGGAGGAATGTGAAGCAGGTCAGTGTCACTGATTTGAGACCAGGAGGAGAGCGAAGCAGGTCAGTGTCACTGAGAAAAGTCGGGTAGGAGTGTGAAGCAGGTCATCACCACTGTGAAGTTACCGGGAGCAGTGTGAAGCAGGTCATCCTCACTGTGAAGATACCGGGGGTAGTGTGAAGCAGGTCAGCATCACTGTGAAGAGATGGAAAGGAGGATGAAGCACGTCAGCGTCACTGTGAAGAGACGGGAAGGAGTGTGAAGCAGGTAAGCGTCACCGTGAAGAGACTGGAACGAGCGTGAAACAGGTCAGTATCACTGAGAAGAGGCAGAGAGGGGGATGAAGCAGATCAGTGTCACTGTGTAGAGACCAGGAGGAGTGTGAAGCGGGTCAGCGACACTATGAAGAGACAGAGAGGAGAATGAAACAGGTCAGCGTCACCGTGAAGAGACGGGAAGGAGTGTGAAGCAGGTCATTCTCACCGTGAAGAGACCGGGAGTAGTGTGAAGCAGGTCAGCGTCACTGTGAAGAGGCGGGAAGGAGTGTGAAGCAGGTAAGCGTCACCGTGAAGAGACCGCAAGTAGTGTGAAGCAGGTCAGCGTCACTGTGAAGAGACCAGGAGGAGCGTGAAACAGGTCAGTATCACTGTGAAGAGGGAGAGAGGGGGATGAAGCAGATCGGCGTCACTGTGTAGAGACCGGGAGGAGTGTGAAGTAGGAAGCGTCACTGTGAAGAGACAGTGAGGATCGTGAAGCAGGTCAGCGTCACTGTGAAGAGACTGGGAGTAGTGTGAAGCAGGTCAGGATCACTGTGAAGAGACAAGGAGGAGTGTGAAGCAGGTCAGGAACACTGTGAAGAGACAGGGAGGAGTGTGAAGCAGGTCATCCCCACTGTGAAGATACCAGGGGTTGTGTGAAGCAGGTCAGCATCACTGTGAAGAGATGGAGAGGAGGATGAGGCAGGTCAGCGTCACTGTGAAGAGAACAGGAGGAGTGTGAAGCAGGTCAGTGTCACTGTGAACAGACTGGGAGGAGTGTGAAGCAGGTCAGGATCACTGTGAGGAGACCAGGAGGAGTGTGAAGGAGGTCAGCGTCACTGTGAAGGGACAGTGAGGATCGTGAAGCAGGTCAGCGTCACTGTGTAGAGACCAGGAGGAGTGTAAAGCAGGTCAGCGTCACTGTGAAGAGACTGGGAGAAGTGTAAAGCAGGTCAGGATCACTGTGAAGAGACAAGGAGGAGCGTGAAACAGGTCAGTATCACTGTGAAGAGGGAAAGAGGGGGATGAAGCAGATCGGCGTCACTGTGTAGAGACCAGGAGGAGTGTGAAGCAGGAAGCGTCACTGTGAAGAGACAGTGAGGATTGTGAAGCAGGTCAGCGTCACTGTGAAGAGACTGGGAGTAGTGTGAAACAGGTCAGGATCACTGTGAAGAGACAAGGAGGAGTGTGATGCAGGTCAGGAACACTGTGAAGAGACAGGGAGGAGTGTGAAGCAGGTCATCCCCACTGTGAAGACACCGGGGGTTGTGTGAAGCAGGTCAGCATCACTGTGAAGAGATGGATAGGAGGATGAGGCAGGTCAGCGTCACTGTGAAGAGACGGGAAGGAGTGTGAAGCAGGTAAGCGTCACCGTGAAGAGACAGAGAGGGGGATGAAGCAGTTCAGTGTCACTGTGTAGAGACCAGAAGGAGTGTGAGGCAGGTCAGTGTCACTGTGAAGAGTCGGGTAGGAGTGTGAAGCAGGTCATCCCCACTGTGAAGATACCGGGAGCAGTGTGAAGCAGGTCATCCTCACTGTGAAGATACCGGGGGTAATGTGAAGCAGGTCAGCATCACTGTGAAGTGACGGGAAGGATTGTGAAGCATGTAAGCGTCACCGTGAAGAGACCGGGAGTAGTGTGAAGCAGGTCAGCGTCACTGTGAAGAGACCAGGAGGAGCGTGAAACAGGTCAGTATCACTGTGAAGAGGCAGAGAGGGGGATGAAGCAGTTCAATGTCACTGAGTAGAGACCAGGAGGAATGTGAAGCAGGTCAGTGTCACTGATTTGAGACCAGGAGGAGAGCGAAGCAGGTCAGTGTCACTGAGAAAAGTCGGGTAGGAGTGTGAAGCAGGTCATCACCACTGTGAAGTTACCGGGAGCAGTGTGAAGCAGGTCATCCTCACTGTGAAGATACCGGGGGTAGTGTGAAGCAGGTCAGCATCACTGTGAAGAGATGGAAAGGAGGATGAAGCAGGTCAGCGTCACTGTGAAGAGACGGGAAGGAGTGTGAAGCAGGTAAGCGTCACCGTGAAGAGACTGGAACGAGCGTGAAACAGGTCAGTATCACTGAGAAGAGGCAGAGAGGGGGATGAAGCAGATCAGTGTCACTGTGTAGAGACCAGGAGGAGTGTGAAGCGGGTCAGCGACACTATGAAGAGACAGAGAGGAGAATGAAACAGGTCAGCGTCACCGTGAAGAGACGGGAAGGAGTGTGAAGCAGGTCATTCTCACCGTGAAGAGACCGGGAGTAGTGTGAAGCAGGTCAGCGTCACTGTGAAGAGGCGGGAAGGAGTGTGAAGCAGGTAAGCGTCACCGTGAAGAGACCGCAAGTAGTGTGAAGCAGGTCAGCGTCACTGTGAAGAGACCAGGAGGAGCGTGAAACAGGTCAGTATCACTGTGAAGAGGGAGAGAGGGGGATGAAGCAGATCGGCGTCACTGTGTAGAGACCAGGAGGAGTGTGAAGCAGGAAGCGTCACTGTGAAGAGACAGTGAGGATCGTGAAGCAGGTCAGCGTCACTGTGAAGAGACTGGGAGTAGTGTGAAGCAGGTCAGGATCACTGTGAAGAGACAAGGAGGAGTGTGAAGCAGGTCAGGAACACTGTGAAGAGACAGGGAGGAGTGTGAAGCAGGTCATCCCCACTGTGAAGATACCAGGGGTTGTGTGAAGCAGGTCAGCATCACTGTGAAGAGATGGAGAGGAGGATGAGGCAGGTCAGCGTCACTGTGAAGAGAACAGGAGGAGTGTGAAGCAGGTCAGTGTCACTGTGAACAGACTGGGAGGAGTGTGAAGCAGGTCAGGATCACTGTGAGGAGACCAGGAGGAGTGTGAAGGAGGTCAGCGTCACTGTGAAGGGACAGTGAGGATCGTGAAGCAGGTCAGCGTCACTGTGTAGAGACCAGGAGGAGTGTAAAGCAGGTCAGCGTCACTGTGAAGAGACTGGGAGAAGTGTGAAGCAGGTCAGGATCACTGTGAAGAGACAAGGAGGAGTGTGAAGCAGGTCATCCTTGCTGTGCAGGTACGGGGGGTTGTCTGTAGCAGGTCAGCATCACTGTGAAGAGATGGAGAGGAGGATGAAGCAGGTCAGCGTCACTGTGAAGAGACGGGAAGGAGTGTGAAGCAGGTAAGCGTCACCGTGAAGAGACTGGGACGAGCGTGAAACAGGTCAGTATCACTGTGAAGAGGCAGAGAGGGGGATGAAGCAGTTCAGTGTCACTGTGTAGAGACCAGAAGGCGTGTGAAGCAGGTCAGTGTCACTGTGAAGAGTCGGGTAGGAGTGTGAAGCAGGTCATCCTCACTGTGAAGATACCGGGGGTAGTGTGAAGCAGGTCAGCATCACTGTGAAGTGACGGGAAGGATTGTGAAGCATGTAAGCGTCACCGTGAAGAGACCGGGAGTAGTGTGAAGCAGGTCAGCGTCACTGTGAAGAGACCAGGAGGAGCGTGAAACAGGTCAGTATCACTGTGAAGAGGCAGAGAGGGGGATGAAGCAGTTCAATGTCACTGAGTAGAGACCAGGAGGAGTGTGAAGCAGGTCAGTGTCACTGTTTAGAGACCAGGAGGAGAGCGAAGCAGGTCAGTGTCACTGAGAAGAGTCGGGTAGGAGTGTGAAGCAGGTCATCACCACTGTGAAGTTACCGGGAGCAGTGTGAAGCAGGTCATCCTCACTGTGAAGATACCGGGGGTAGTGTGAAGCAGGTCAGCATCACTTGGAAGAGACGGGAAGGAGTGTGAAGCAGGTAAGGGTCACCGTGAAGAGACCGGGAGTAGTGTGAAGCAGATCAGCGTCACTGTGAAGAAACCGGGAGGAGCGTGAAACAGGTCAATATCACTGTGAAGAGGCAGAAAGGGGGATGAAGCAGATCAGCATCACTGTGTAGAGACCAGGAGGAGTGTGAAGCAGGTCAGAGTCACTGTGAAGAGACAGTGAGGTTCGTGAAGCAGGTCAGCATCACAGTGAAGAGACTGGGAGGAGTGTGAAGCAGGTCAGGATCACAGTGAAGAGACAGGGAGGAGTGTGAAGCAGGTCAGCATCACTGTGAAGAGATGGAGAGGAGGATGAAGCAGGTCAGCGTCACTGTGAAGAGACAGGAAGGAGTGTGAAGCAGTTAAGCGTCACCGTGAAGAGACCGGGAGTAGTGTGAAGCAGGTCAGCGTCACTATGAAGAGACCGGGAGGAGTGTGAAGCAGGTCAGTGTCACTGTGAAGAGTCGGGTCGGACTGTGAAGCAGGTCATCCCAACTGTGAAGATACCGGGAGCAGGGTGAAGCAGGTCATCCTCACTGTGAAGATACCGGGGGTAGTGTGAAGCAGGTCAGCGACACTGTGAAAAGACCGGGATGAGTGTGAAACAGTTCAGTATCACTGTGAAGAGGCAGAGAGGGGGATGAAGCAGATCAGCGTCACTGTGTCGAGACCAGGAGGAGTGTGAAGCAGGTCAGCGTCACTGTGTAGAGACCAGGAGGAGTGTGAAGCAGGTCAGCGACACTGTGAAGAGACAGTGAGGATCGTGAAGCAGGTCAGCGTCACTCTGAAGAGACTGGGAGGAGTGTGAAGCAGGTCAGGATCACTGTGAAGAGACAGGGAGGAGTGTGAAGCAGGTCATCCTCACTGTGAAGATACCGGGGTTAGTGTGAAGCAGGTCAGCATCACTGTGAAGAGATGGAAAGGAGGATGAAGCAGGTCAGCGTCACTGTGAAGAGACGGGAAGGAGTGTGAAGCAGGTAAGCGTCACCGTGAAGAGACTGGAACGAGCGTGAAACAGGTCAGTATCACTGTGAAGAGGCAGAGAGGGGGAAGAAGCAGATCAGTATCACTGTGCAGAGACCAGGAGGAGTGTGAAGCAGGTCAGCAACACTATTAAGAGACGGAGAGGAGAATGAAACAGGTCAGCGTCACCGTGAAGAGACGGGAAGGAGTGTGAAGCAGGTCATTCTCACCGTGAAGAGACCGGGAGTAGTGTGAAGCAGGTCAGCGTCACTGTGAAGAGGCGGGAAGGAGTGTGAAGCAGGTAATCGTCACCGTGAAGAGACCGCGACTAGTGTGAAGCAGGTCAGCGTCACTGTGAAGAGACCAGGAGGAGCGTGAAACAGGTCAGTATCACTGTGAAGAGGGAAAGAGGGGGATGAAGCAGATCGGCGTCACTGTGTAGAGACCAGGAGGAGTGTGAAGCAGGAAGCGTCACTGTGAAGAGACAGTGAGGATTGTGAAGCAGGTCAGCGTCACTGTGAAGAGACTGGGAGTAGTGTGAAACAGGTCAGGATCACTGTGAAGAGACAAGGAGGAGTGTGATGCAGGTCAGGAACACTGTGAAGAGACAGGGAGGAGTGTGAAGCAGGTCATCCCCACTGTGAAGATACCGGGGGTTGTGTGAAGCAGGTCAGCATCACTGTGAAGAGATGGATAGGAGGATGAGGCAGGTCAGCGTCACTGTGAAGAGACGGGAAGGAGTGTGAAGCAGGTAAGCGTCACCGTGAAGAGACTGGGACGAGCGTGAAACAGGTCAGTATCACTGTGAAGAGGCAGAGAGGGGGATGAAGCAGTTCAGTGTCACTGTGTAGAGACCAGAAGGAGTGTGAGGCAGGTCAGTGTCACTGTGAAGAGTCGGGTAGGAGTGTGAAGCAGGTCATCCCCACTGTGAAGATACCGGGAGCAGTGTGAAGCAGGTCATCCTCACTGTGAAGATACCGGGGGTAATGTGAAGCAGGTCAGCATCACTGTGAAGTGACGGGAAGGATTGTGAAGCATGTAAGCGTCACCGTGAAGAGACCGGGAGTAGTGTGAAGCAGGTCAGCGTCACTGTGAAGAGACCAGGAGGAGCGTGAAACAGGTCAGTATCACTGTGAAGAGGCAGAGAGGGGGATGAAGCAGTTCAATGTCACTGAGTAGAGACCAGGAGGAGTGTGAAGCAGGTCAGTGTCACTGTTTAGAGACCAGGAGGAGAGCGAAGCAGGTCAGTGTCACTGAGAAAAGTCGGGTAGGAGTGTGAAGCAGGTCATCACCACTGTGAAGTTACCGGGAGCAGTGTGAAGCAGGTCATCCTCACTGTGAAGATACCGGGGGTAGTGTGAAGCAGGTCAGCATCACTTGGAAGAGACGGGAAGGAGTGTGAAGCAGGTAAGCGTCACCGTGAAGAGACCGGGAGTAGTGTGAAGCAGATCAGCGTCACTGTGAAGAAACCGGGAGGAGCGTGAAACAGGTCAGTATCACTGTGAAGAGGCAGAAAGGGGGATGAAGCAGATCAGCGTCACTGTGTCGAGACCAGGAGGAGTGTGAAGCAGGTCAGAGTCACTGTGAAGAGACAGTGAGGTTCGTGAAGCAGGTCAGCGTCACTGTGAAGAGACTGGGAGGAGTGTGAAGCAGGTCAGGATCACAGTGAAGAGACAGGGAGGAGTGTGAAGCAGGTCAGCATCACTGTGAAGAGATGGAGAGGAGGATGAAGCAGGTCAGCGTCACTGTGAAGAGACAGGAAGGAGTGTGAAGCAGGTAAGCGTCACCGTGAAGAGACCGGGAGTAGTGTGAAGCAGGTCAGCGTCACTATGAAGAGACCGGGAGGAGTGTGAAGCAGGTCAGTGTCACTGTGAAGAGTCGGGTAGGAGTGTGAAGCAGGTCATCCCCACTGTGAAGATAGCGGGAGCAGTGTGAAGCAAGTCATCCTCACTGTGAAGATACCGGGGGTAATGTGAAGCAGGTCAGCATCACTGTGAAGTGACTGGAAGGATTGTGAAGCAGGTAAGCGTCACCGTGAAGAGACCGGGAGTAGTGTGAAGCAGGTCAGCGTCACTGTGAAGAGACCAGGAGAAGCGTGAAACAGGTCAGTATCACTGTGAAGAGGCAGAGAGGGGGATGAAGCAGTTCAAAGTCACTGAGTAGAGACCAGGAGGAGTGTGAAGCAGGTCAGTGTCACTGTTTAGAGACCAGGAGGAGAGCGAAGCAGGTCAGTGTCACTGAGAAGAGACTGGGAGGAGTGTGAAGCAGGTCAGGATCACAGTGAAGAGACAGGGAGGAGTGTGAAGCAGGTCAGCATCACTGTGAAGAGATGGAGAGGAGGATGAAGCAGGTCAGCGTCACTGTGAAGAGACAGGAAGGAGTGTGAAGCAGTTAAGCGTCACCGTGAAGAGACCGGGAGTAGTGTGAAGCAGGTCAGCGTCACTATGAAGAGACCGGGAGGAGTGTGAAGCAGGTCAGTGTCACTGTGTAGAGACCAGGAGGAGTGTGAAGCAGGTCAGTGTCACTGTGAAGAGTCGGGTAGGAGTGTGAAGCAGGTCATCCCCACTGTGAAGATACCGGGTGCAGTGTGAAGCAGGTCATCCTCACTGTGAAGATACCGGGGGTAGTGTGAAGCAGGTCAGCGACACTGTGAAAAGACCGGGACGAGTGTGAAACAGGTCAGTATCACTGTGAAGAGGCAGAGAGGGGGATGAAGCAGATCAGCGTCACTGTGTCGAGACCAGGAGGAGTGTGAAGCAGGTCAGCGTCACTGTGTAGAGACCAGGAGCAGTGTGAAGCAGGTCAGCGTCACTGTGAAGAGACAGTGAGGATCGTGAAGCAGGTCAGTGTCACTGTGAAGAGACTGGGAGGAGTGTGAAGCAGGTCAGGATCACTGTGAAGAGACAGGGAGGAGTGTGAAGCAGGTCATCCTCACTGTGAAGATACCGGGGGTAGCGTGAAGCAGGTCAGCATCACTGTGAAGAGATGGAAAGGAGGATGAAGCAGGTCAGCGTCACTGTGATGAGACGGGAAGGAGTGTGAAGCAGGTAAGCGTCACCGTGAAGAGACTGGGACGAGCGTGAAACAGGTCAGTATCACTCTGAAGAGGCAGAGAGGGGGATGAAGCAGTTCAGTGTCACTGTGTAGAGACCAAAAGGAGTGTGAAGCAGGTCAGTGTCACTGTGAAGAGTCGGGTAGGAGTGTGAAGCAGGTCATCCCCACTGTGAAGATACCGGGAGCAGTGTGAAGCAGGTCATCCTCACTGTGAAGATACCGGGGGTAATGTGAAGCAGGTCAGCATCACTGTGAAGTGACGGGAAGGATTGTGAAGCATGTAAGCGTCACCGTGAAGAGACCGGGAGTAGTGTGAAGCAGGTCAGCGTCACTGTGAAGAGACCAGGAGGAGCGTGAAACAGGTCAGTATCACTGTGAAGAGGCAGAGAGGGGGATGAAGCAGTTCAATGTCACTGAGTAGAGACCAGGAGGAATGTGAAGCAGGTCAGTGTCACTGATTTGAGACCAGGAGGAGAGCGAAGCAGGTCAGTGTCACTGAGAAAAGTCGGGTAGGAGTGTGAAGCAGGTCATCACCACTGTGAAGTTACCGGGAGCAGTGTGAAGCAGGTCATCCTCACTGTGAAGATACCGGGGGTAGTGTGAAGCAGGTCAGCATCACTGTGAAGAGATGGAAAGGAGGATGAAGCACGTCAGCGTCACTGTGAAGAGACGGGAAGGAGTGTGAAGCAGGTAAGCGTCACCGTGAAGAGACTGGAACGAGCGTGAAACAGGTCAGTATCACTGAGAAGAGGCAGAGAGGGGGATGAAGCAGATCAGTGTCACTGTGTAGAGACCAGGAGGAGTGTGAAGCGGGTCAGCGACACTATGAAGAGACAGAGAGGAGAATGAAACAGGTCAGCGTCACCGTGAAGAGACGGGAAGGAGTGTGAAGCAGGTCATTCTCACCGTGAAGAGACCGGGAGTAGTGTGAAGCAGGTCAGCGTCACTGTGAAGAGGCGGGAAGGAGTGTGAAGCAGGTAAGCGTCACCGTGAAGAGACCGCAAGTAGTGTGAAGCAGGTCAGCGTCACTGTGAAGAGACCAGGAGGAGCGTGAAACAGGTCAGTATCACTGTGAAGAGGGAGAGAGGGGGATGAAGCAGATCGGCGTCACTGTGTAGAGACCGGGAGGAGTGTGAAGTAGGAAGCGTCACTGTGAAGAGACAGTGAGGATCGTGAAGCAGGTCAGCGTCACTGTGAAGAGACTGGGAGTAGTGTGAAGCAGGTCAGGATCACTGTGAAGAGACAAGGAGGAGTGTGAAGCAGGTCAGGAACACTGTGAAGAGACAGGGAGGAGTGTGAAGCAGGTCATCCCCACTGTGAAGATACCAGGGGTTGTGTGAAGCAGGTCAGCATCACTGTGAAGAGATGGAGAGGAGGATGAGGCAGGTCAGCGTCACTGTGAAGAGAACAGGAGGAGTGTGAAGCAGGTCAGTGTCACTGTGAACAGACTGGGAGGAGTGTGAAGCAGGTCAGGATCACTGTGAGGAGACCAGGAGGAGTGTGAAGGAGGTCAGCGTCACTGTGAAGGGACAGTGAGGATCGTGAAGCAGGTCAGCGTCACTGTGTAGAGACCAGGAGGAGTGTAAAGCAGGTCAGCGTCACTGTGAAGAGACTGGGAGAAGTGTAAAGCAGGTCAGGATCACTGTGAAGAGACAAGGAGGAGTGTGAAGCAGGTCATCCTTGCTGTGCAGGTACGGGGGGTTGTCTGTAGCAGGTCAGCATCACTGTGAAGAGATGGAGAGGAGGATGAAGCAGGTCAGCGTCACTGTGAAGAGACGGGAAGGAGTGTGAAGCAGGTAAGCGTCACCGTGAAGAGACTGGGACGAGCGTGAAACAGGTCAGTATCACTGTGAAGAGGCAGAGAGGGGGATGAAGCAGTTCAGTGTCACTGTGTAGAGACCAGAAGGCGTGTGAAGCAGGTCAGTGTCACTGTGAAGAGTCGGGTAGGAGTGTGAAGCAGGTCATCCTCACTGTGAAGATACCGGGGGTAGTGTGAAGCAGGTCAGCATCACTGTGAAGTGACGGGAAGGATTGTGAAGCATGTAAGCGTCACCGTGAAGAGACCGGGAGTAGTGTGAAGCAGGTCAGCGTCACTGTGAAGAGACCAGGAGGAGCGTGAAACAGGTCAGTATCACTGTGAAGAGGCAGAGAGGGGGATGAAGCAGTTCAATGTCACTGAGTAGAGACCAGGAGGAGTGTGAAGCAGGTCAGTGTCACTGTTTAGAGACCAGGAGGAGAGCGAAGCAGGTCAGTGTCACTGAGAAGAGTCGGGTAGGAGTGTGAAGCAGGTCATCACCACTGTGAAGTTACCGGGAGCAGTGTGAAGCAGGTCATCCTCACTGTGAAGATACCGGGGGTAGTGTGAAGCAGGTCAGCATCACTTGGAAGAGACGGGAAGGAGTGTGAAGCAGGTAAGGTTCACCGTGAAGAGACCGGGAGTAGTGTGAAGCAGATCAGCGTCACTGTGAAGAAACCGGGAGGAGCGTGAAACAGGTCAATATCACTGTGAAGAGGCAGAAAGGGGGATGAAGCAGATCAGCATCACTGTGTAGAGACCAGGAGGAGTGTGAAGCAGGTCAGAGTCACTGTGAAGAGACAGTGAGGTTCGTGAAGCAGGTCAGCATCACAGTGAAGAGACTGGGAGGAGTGTGAAGCAGGTCAGGATCACAGTGAAGAGACAGGGAGGAGTGTGAAGCAGGTCAGCATCACTGTGAAGAGATGGAGAGGAGGATGAAGCAGGTCAGCGTCACTGTGAAGAGACAGGAAGGAGTGTGAAGCAGTTAAGCGTCACCGTGAAGAGACCGGGAGTAGTGTGAAGCAGGTCAGCGTCACTATGAAGAGACCGGGAGGAGTGTGAAGCAGGTCAGTGTCACTGTGAAGAGTCGGGTCGGACTGTGAAGCAGGTCATCCCAACTGTGAAGATACCGGGAGCAGGGTGAAGCAGGTCATCCTCACTGTGAAGATACCGGGGGTAGTGTGAAGCAGGTCAGCGACACTGTGAAAAGACCGGGATGAGTGTGAAACAGTTCAGTATCACTGTGAAGAGGCAGAGAGGGGGATGAAGCAGATCAGCGTCACTGTGTCGAGACCAGGAGGAGTGTGAAGCAGGTCAGCGTCACTGTGTAGAGACCAGGAGGAGTGTGAAGCAGGTCAGCGACACTGTGAAGAGACAGTGAGGATCGTGAAGCAGGTCAGCGTCACTCTGAAGAGACTGGGAGGAGTGTGAAGCAGGTCAGGATCACTGTGAAGAGACAGGGAGGAGTGTGAAGCAGGTCATCCTCACTGTGAAGATACCGGGGTTAGTGTGAAGCAGGTCAGCATCACTGTGAAGAGATGGAAAGGAGGATGAAGCAGGTCAGCGTCACTGTGAAGAGACGGGAAGGAGTGTGAAGCAGGTAAGCGTCACCGTGAAGAGACTGGAACGAGCGTGAAACAGGTCAGTATCACTGTGAAGAGGCAGAGAGGGGGAAGAAGCAGATCAGTATCACTGTGCAGAGACCAGGAGGAGTGTGAAGCAGGTCAGCAACACTATTAAGAGACGGAGAGGAGAATGAAACAGGTCAGCGTCACCGTGAAGAGACGGGAAGGAGTGTGAAGCAGGTCATTCTCACCGTGAAGAGACCGGGAGTAGTGTGAAGCAGGTCAGCGTCACTGTGAAGAGGCGGGAAGGAGTGTGAAGCAGGTAATCGTCACCGTGAAGAGACCGCGACTAGTGTGAAGCAGGTCAGCGTCACTGTGAAGAGACCAGGAGGAGCGTGAAACAGGTCAGTATCACTGTGAAGAGGGAAAGAGGGGGATGAAGCAGATCGGCGTCACTGTGTAGAGACCAGGAGGAGTGTGAAGCAGGAAGCGTCACTGTGAAGAGACAGTGAGGATTGTGAAGCAGGTCAGCGTCACTGTGAAGAGACTGGGAGTAGTGTGAAACAGGTCAGGATCACTGTGAAGAGACAAGGAGGAGTGTGATGCAGGTCAGGAACACTGTGAAGAGACAGGGAGGAGTGTGAAGCAGGTCATCCCCACTGTGAAGATACCGGGGGTTGTGTGAAGCAGGTCAGCATCACTGTGAAGAGATGGATAGGAGGATGAGGCAGGTCAGCGTCACTGTGAAGAGACGGGAAGGAGTGTGAAGCAGGTAAGCGTCACCGTGAAGAGACAGAGAGGGGGATGAAGCAGTTCAGTGTCACTGTGTAGAGACCAGAAGGAGTGTGAGGCAGGTCAGTGTCACTGTGAAGAGTCGGGTAGGAGTGTGAAGCAGGTCATCCCCACTGTGAAGATACCGGGAGCAGTGTGAAGCAGGTCATCCTCACTGTGAAGATACCGGGGGTAATGTGAAGCAGGTCAGCATCACTGTGAAGTGACGGGAAGGATTGTGAAGCATGTAAGCGTCACCGTGAAGAGACCGGGAGTAGTGTGAAGCAGGTCAGCGTCACTGTGAAGAGACCAGGAGGAGCGTGAAACAGGTCAGTATCACTGTGAAGAGGCAGAGAGGGGGATGAAGCAGTTCAATGTCACTGAGTAGAGACCAGGAGGAGTGTGAAGCAGGTCAGTGTCACTGTTTAGAGACCAGGAGGAGAGCGAAGCAGGTCAGTGTCACTGAGAAAAGTCGGGTAGGAGTGTGAAGCAGGTCATCACCACTGTGAAGTTACCGGGAGCAGTGTGAAGCAGGTCATCCTCACTGTGAAGATACCGGGGGTAGTGTGAAGCAGGTCAGCATCACTTGGAAGAGACGGGAAGGAGTGTGAAGCAGGTAAGCGTCACCGTGAAGAGACCGGGAGTAGTGTGAAGCAGATCAGCGTCACTGTGAAGAAACCGGGAGGAGCGTGAAACAGGTCAGTATCACTGTGAAGAGGCAGAAAGGGGGATGAAGCAGATCAGCGTCACTGTGTCGAGACCAGGAGGAGTGTGAAGCAGGTCAGAGTCACTGTGAAGAGACAGTGAGGTTCGTGAAGCAGGTCAGCGTCACTGTGAAGAGACTGGGAGGAGTGTGAAGCAGGTCAGGATCACAGTGAAGAGACAGGGAGGAGTGTGAAGCAGGTCAGCATCACTGTGAAGAGATGGAGAGGAGGATGAAGCAGGTCAGCGTCACTGTGAAGAGACAGGAAGGAGTGTGAAGCAGGTAAGCGTCACCGTGAAGAGACCGGGAGTAGTGTGAAGCAGGTCAGCGTCACTATGAAGAGACCGGGAGGAGTGTGAAGCAGGTCAGTGTCACTGTGAAGAGTCGGGTAGGAGTGTGAAGCAGGTCATCCCAACTGTGAAGATACCGGGAGCAGGGTGAAGCAGGTCATCCTCACTGTGAAGATACCGGGGGTAGTGTGAAGCAGGTCAGCGACACTGTGAAAAGACCGGGATGAGTGTGAAACAGGTCAGTATCACTGTGAAGAGGCAGAGAGGGGGATGAAGCAGATCAGCGTCACTGTGTCGAGACCAGGAGGAGTGTGAAGCAGGTCAGCGTCACTGTGTAGAGACCAGGAGCAGTGTGAAGCAGGTCAGCGTCAGTGTGAAGAGACAGTGAGGATCGTGAAGCAGGTCAGCGTCACTGTGAAGAGATTGGGAGGAGTGTGAAGCAGGTCAGGATCACTGTGAAGAGACCGGGAGTAGTGTGAAGCAGGTCAGCGTCACTGTGAAGATACGCGAAGGAGTCTGAAGCAGTTTATTCTCACCGTGAAGAGACCGGGAGGAGCGTGAAACAGGTCAGTATCACTGTGAAGAGGCAGAGAGGGGGATGAAGCAGTTCAATGTCACTGAGTAGAGACCAGGAGGAGTGTGAAGCAGGTCAGTGTCACTGTTTAGAGACCAGGAGGAGAGCGAAGCAGGTCAGTGTCACTGAGAAGAGTCGGGTAGGAGTGTGAAGCAGGTCATCACCACTGTGAAGATACCGGGGGTAGTGTGAAGCAGGTCAGCATCACTGTGAAGAGATGGAAAGGAGGATGAAGCAGGTCAGCGTCACTGTGAAGAGACGGGAAG
The DNA here is from genome assembly GCF_017639515.1 of Carcharodon carcharias. NCBI lineage: Eukaryota > Metazoa > Chordata > Chondrichthyes > Lamniformes > Lamnidae > Carcharodon > Carcharodon carcharias. The sequence goes on along the minus strand of NC_054478.1, from coordinate 69,294,186 downwards.
GAGTGTGAAGCAGGTAAGCGTCACCGTGAAGAGACTGGAACGAGCGTGAAACAGGTCAGTATCACTGTGAAGAGGCAGAGAGGGGGATGAAGCAGATCAGCGTCACTGTGTAGAGACCAGGAGGAGTGTGAAGCAGGTCAGCATCACTTGGAAGAGACGGGAAGGAGTGTGAAGCAGGTAAGCGACACCGTGAAGAGACCGGGAGTAGTGTGAAGCAGATCAGCGTCACTGTGAAGAGACCGGGAGGAGCGTGAAACAGGTCAGTATCACTGTGAAGAGGCAGAAAGGGGGATGAAGCAGATCAGCGTCACTGTGTAGAGACCAGGAGGAGTGTGAAGCGGGTCAGCGTCACTGTGAAGAGACAGTGAGGTTCGTGAAGCAGGTCAGCGTCACTGTGAAGAGACTGGGAGGAGTGTGAAGCAGGTCAGGATCACAGTGAAGAGACAGGGAGGAGTGTGAAGCAGGTCAGCATCACTGTGAAGAGATGGAGAGGAGGATGAAGCAGGTCAGCGTCACTGTGAAGAGACAGGAAGGAGTGTGAAGCAGGTAAGCGTCACCGTGAAGAGACCGGGAGTAGTGTGAAGCAGGTCAGCGTCACTAGGAAGAGACCGGGAGGAGTGTGAAGCAGGTCAGTGTCACTGTGTAGAGACCAGGAGGAGTGTGAAGCAGGTCAGTGTCACTGTGAAGAGTCGGGTAGGAGTGTGAAGCAGGTCATCCCCACTGTGAAGATACCGGGTGCAGTGTGAAGCAGGTCATCCTCACTGTGAAGATACCGGGGGTAGTGTGAAGCAGGTCAGCGACACTGTGAAAAGACCGGGACGAGTGTGAAACAGGTCAGTATCACTGTGAAGAGGCAGAGAGGGGGATGAAGCAGATCAGCGTCACTGTGTCGAGACCAGGAGGAGTGTGAAGCAGGTCAGCGTCACTGTGTAGAGACCAGGAGCAGTGTGAAGCAGGTCAGCGTCAGTGTGAAGAGACAGTGAGGATCGTGAAGCAGGTCAGCGTCACTGTGAAGAGACTGGGAGGAGTGTGAAGCAGGTCAGGATCACTGTGAAGAGACAGGGAGGAGTGTGAAGCAGGTCATCCTCACTGTGAAGATACCGGGGGTAGTGTGAAGCAGGTCAGCATCACTGTGAAGAGATGGAAAGGAGGATGAAGCAGGTCAGCGTCACTGTGAAGAGACGGGAAGGAGTGTGAAGCAGGTAAGCGTCACCGTGAAGAGACTGGAACGAGCGTGAAACAGGTCAGTATCACTGTGAAGAGGCAGAGAGGGGGATGAAGCAGATCAGTGTCACTGTGTAGAGACCAGGAGGAGTGTGAAGCAGATCAGTGTCACTGTTTAGAGACCAGGAGTAGAGCGAAGCAGGTCAGTGTCACTGAGAAGAGTCGGGTAGGAGTGTGAAGCAGTTCATCACCACTGTGAAGTTACCGGGAGCAGTGTGAAGCAAGTCATCCTCACTGTGAAGATACCGGGGGTAGTGTGAAGCAGGTCAGCATCACTTGGAAGAGACGGGAAGGAGTGTGAAGCAGGTAAGCGTCACCGTGAAGAGACCGGGAGTAGTGTGAAGCAGATCAGCGTCACTGTGAAGAGACCGGGAGGAGCGTGAAACAGGTCAGTATCACTGTGAAGAGGCAGAAAGGGGGATGAAGCAGATCAGCGTCACTGTGAAGAGACTGGGAGGAGTGTGAAGCAGGTCAGGATCACAGTGAAGAGACAGGGAGGAGTGTGAAGCAGGTCAGCATCACTGTGAAGAGATGGAGAGGAGGATGAAGCAGGTCAGCGTCACTGTGAAGAGACAGGAAGGAGTGTGAAGCAGGTAAGCGTCACCGTGAAGAGACCGGGAGTAGTGTGAAGCAGGTCAGCGTCACTATGAAGAGACCGGGAGGAGTGTGAAGCAGGTCAGTGTCACTGTGTAGAGACCAGGAGGAGTGTGAAGCAGGTCAGTGTCACTGTGAAGAGTCGGGTAGGAGTGTGAAGCAGGTCATCCCCACTGTGAAGATACCGGGTGCAGTGTGAAGCAGGTCATCCTCACTGTGAAGATACCGGGGGTAGTGTGAAGCAGGTCAGCGACACTGTGAAGAGGCAGAGAGGGGGATGAAGCAGATCAGCGTCACTGTGTCGAGACCAGGAGGAGTGTGAAGCAGGTTAGCGTCACTGTGTAGAGACCAGGAGCAGTGTGAAGCAGGTCAGCGTCAGTGTGAAGAGACAGTGAGGATCGTGAAGCAGGTCAGCGTCACTGTGAAGAGACTGGGAGGAGTGTGAAGCAGGTCAGGATCACTGTGAAGAGACAAGGAGGAGTGTGAAGCAGGTCATCCTCACTGTGAAGATACTGGGGGTAGTGTGAAGCAGGTCAGCATCACTGTGAAGAGATGGAAAGGAGGATGAAGCAGGTCAGCGTCACTGTGAAGAGACGGGAAGGAGTGTGAAGCAGGTAAGCGTCACCGTGAAGAGACTGGAACGAGCGTGAAACAGGTCAGTATCACTGTGAAGAGGCAGAGAGGGGGATGAAGCAGATCAGTGTCACTGTGTAGAGACCAGGAGGAGTGTGAAGCAGGTCAGCGACACTATGAAGAGACGGAGAGGAGAATGAAACAGGTCAGCGTCACCGTGAAGAGACGGGAAGGAGTGTGAAGCAGGTCATACTCACCGTGAAGAGACCGGGAGTAGTGTGAAGCAGGTCAGCGTCACTGTGAAGAGACGCGAAGGAGTGTGAAGCAGTTCATTCTCACCGTGAAGAGACCAGGAGGAGCGTGAAACAGGTCAGTATAACTGTGAAGAGGCAGAGAGGGGGATGAAGCAGTTCAATGTCACTGAGTAGAGACCAGGAGGAGTATGAAGCAGGTCAGTGTCACTGTTTAGAGACCAGGAGTAGAGCGAAGCAGGTCAGTGTCACTGAGAAGAGTCGGGTAGGAGTGTGAAGCAGGTCATCACCACTGTGAAGTTACCGGGAGCAGAGTGAAGCAGGTCATCCTCACTGTGAAGATACCGGGGGTAGTGTGAAGCAGGTCAGCATCACTTGGAAGAGACGGGAAGGAGTGTGAAGCAGGTAAGCGTCACCGTGAAGAGACCGGGAGTAGTGTGAAGCAGATCAGCGTCACTGTGAAGAGACCGGGAGGAGCGTGAAACTGGTCAGTATCACTGTGAAGAGGCAGAAAGGGGGATGAAGCAGATCAGCGTCACTGTGTAGAGACCAGGAGGAGTGTGAAGCGGGTCAGCGTCACTGTGAAGAGACCAGGAGGAGCGTGAAACAGGTCAGTATCACTGTGAAGAGGCAGAGAGGGGGATGAAGCAGTTCAATGTCACTGAGTAGAGACCAGGAGGAGTGTGAAGCAGGTCAGTGTCACTGTTTAGAGACCAGGAGGAGAGCGAAGCAGGTCAGTGTCACTGAGAAGAGTCGGGTAGGAGTGTGAAGCAGGTCATCACCACTGTGAAGTTACCGGGAGCAGTGTGAAGCAGGTCATCCTCACTGTGAAGATACCGGGGGTAGTGTGAAGCAGGTCAGCATCACTTGGAAGAGACGGGAAGGAGTGTGAAGCAGGTAAGGTTCACCGTGAAGAGACCGGGAGTAGTGTGAAGCAGATCAGCGTCACTGTGAAGAAACCGGGAGGAGCGTGAAACAGGTCAATATCACTGTGAAGAGGCAGAAAGGGGGATGAAGCAGATCAGCATCACTGTGTAGAGACCAGGAGGAGTGTGAAGCAGGTCAGAGTCACTGTGAAGAGACAGTGAGGTTCGTGAAGCAGGTCAGCATCACAGTGAAGAGACTGGGAGGAGTGTGAAGCAGGTCAGGATCACAGTGAAGAGACAGGGAGGAGTGTGAAGCAGGTCAGCATCACTGTGAAGAGATGGAGAGGAGGATGAAGCAGGTCAGCGTCACTGTGAAGAGACAGGAAGGAGTGTGAAGCAGTTAAGCGTCACCGTGAAGAGACCGGGAGTAGTGTGAAGCAGGTCAGCGTCACTATGAAGAGACCGGGAGGAGTGTGAAGCAGGTCAGTGTCACTGTGAAGAGTCGGGTCGGACTGTGAAGCAGGTCATCCCAACTGTGAAGATACCGGGAGCAGGGTGAAGCAGGTCATCCTCACTGTGAAGATACCGGGGGTAGTGTGAAGCAGGTCAGCGACACTGTGAAAAGACCGGGATGAGTGTGAAACAGTTCAGTATCACTGTGAAGAGGCAGAGAGGGGGATGAAGCAGATCAGCGTCACTGTGTCGAGACCAGGAGGAGTGTGAAGCAGGTCAGCGTCACTGTGTAGAGACCAGGAGGAGTGTGAAGCAGGTCAGCGACACTGTGAAGAGACAGTGAGGATCGTGAAGCAGGTCAGCGTCACTCTGAAGAGACTGGGAGGAGTGTGAAGCAGGTCAGGATCACTGTGAAGAGACAGGGAGGAGTGTGAAGCAGGTCATCCTCACTGTGAAGATACCGGGGTTAGTGTGAAGCAGGTCAGCATCACTGTGAAGAGATGGAAAGGAGGATGAAGCAGGTCAGCGTCACTGTGAAGAGACGGGAAGGAGTGTGAAGCAGGTAAGCGTCACCGTGAAGAGACTGGAACGAGCGTGAAACAGGTCAGTATCACTGTGAAGAGGCAGAGAGGGGGAAGAAGCAGATCAGTATCACTGTGCAGAGACCAGGAGGAGTGTGAAGCAGGTCAGCAACACTATTAAGAGACGGAGAGGAGAATGAAACAGGTCAGCGTCACCGTGAAGAGACGGGAAGGAGTGTGAAGCAGGTCATTCTCACCGTGAAGAGACCGGGAGTAGTGTGAAGCAGGTCAGCGTCACTGTGAAGAGGCGGGAAGGAGTGTGAAGCAGGTAATCGTCACCGTGAAGAGACCGCGACTAGTGTGAAGCAGGTCAGCGTCACTGTGAAGAGACCAGGAGGAGCGTGAAACAGGTCAGTATCACTGTGAAGAGGGAAAGAGGGGGATGAAGCAGATCGGCGTCACTGTGTAGAGACCAGGAGGAGTGTGAAGCAGGAAGCGTCACTGTGAAGAGACAGTGAGGATTGTGAAGCAGGTCAGCGTCACTGTGAAGAGACTGGGAGTAGTGTGAAACAGGTCAGGATCACTGTGAAGAGACAAGGAGGAGTGTGATGCAGGTCAGGAACACTGTGAAGAGACAGGGAGGAGTGTGAAGCAGGTCATCCCCACTGTGAAGACACCGGGGGTTGTGTGAAGCAGGTCAGCATCACTGTGAAGAGATGGATAGGAGGATGAGGCAGGTCAGCGTCACTGTGAAGAGACGGGAAGGAGTGTGAAGCAGGTAAGCGTCACCGTGAAGAGACAGAGAGGGGGATGAAGCAGTTCAGTGTCACTGTGTAGAGACCAGAAGGAGTGTGAGGCAGGTCAGTGTCACTGTGAAGAGTCGGGTAGGAGTGTGAAGCAGGTCATCCCCACTGTGAAGATACCGGGAGCAGTGTGAAGCAGGTCATCCTCACTGTGAAGATACCGGGGGTAATGTGAAGCAGGTCAGCATCACTGTGAAGTGACGGGAAGGATTGTGAAGCATGTAAGCGTCACCGTGAAGAGACCGGGAGTAGTGTGAAGCAGGTCAGCGTCACTGTGAAGAGACCAGGAGGAGCGTGAAACAGGTCAGTATCACTGTGAAGAGGCAGAGAGGGGGATGAAGCAGTTCAATGTCACTGAGTAGAGACCAGGAGGAGTGTGAAGCAGGTCAGTGTCACTGTTTAGAGACCAGGAGGAGAGCGAAGCAGGTCAGTGTCACTGAGAAAAGTCGGGTAGGAGTGTGAAGCAGGTCATCACCACTGTGAAGTTACCGGGAGCAGTGTGAAGCAGGTCATCCTCACTGTGAAGATACCGGGGGTAGTGTGAAGCAGGTCAGCATCACTTGGAAGAGACGGGAAGGAGTGTGAAGCAGGTAAGCGTCACCGTGAAGAGACCGGGAGTAGTGTGAAGCTGATCAGCGTCACTGTGAAGAAACCGGGAGGAGCGTGAAACAGGTCAGTATCACTGTGAAGAGGCAGAAAGGGGGATGAAGCAGATCAGCGTCACTGTGTCGAGACCAGGAGGAGTGTGAAGCAGGTCAGAGTCACTGTGAAGAGACAGTGAGGTTCGTGAAGCAGGTCAGCGTCACTGTGAAGAGACTGGGAGGAGTGTGAAGCAGGTCAGGATCACAGTGAAGAGACAGGGAGGAGTGTGAAGCAGGTCAGCATCACTGTGAAGAGATGGAGAGGAGGATGAAGCAGGTCAGCGTCACTGTGAAGAGACAGGAAGGAGTGTGAAGCAGGTAAGCGTCACCGTGAAGAGACCGGGAGTAGTGTGAAGCAGGTCAGCGTCACTTTGAAGAGACCGGGAGGAGTGTGAAGCAGGTCAGTGTCACTGTGAAGAGTCGGGTAGGAGTGTGAAGCAGGTCATCCCAACTGTGAAGATACCGGGAGCAGGGTGAAGCAGGTCATCCTCACTGTGAAGATACCGGGGGTAGTGTGAAGCAGGTCAGCGACACTGTGAAAAGACCGGGATGAGTGTGAAACAGGTCAGTATCACTGTGAAGAGGCAGAGAGGGGGATGAAGCAGATCAGCGTCACTGTGTCGAGACCAGGAGGAGTGTGAAGCAGGTCAGCGTCACTGTGTAGAGACCAGGAGCAGTGTGAAGCAGGTCAGCGTCAGTGTGAAGAGACAGTGAGGATCGTGAAGCAGGTCAGCGTCACTGTGAAGAGATTGGGAGGAGTGTGAAGCAGGTCAGGATCACTGTGAAGAGACCGGGAGTAGTGTGAAGCAGGTCAGCGTCACTGTGAAGATACGCGAAGGAGTCTGAAGCAGTTTATTCTCACCGTGAAGAGACCGGGAGGAGCGTGAAACAGGTCAGTATCACTGTGAAGAGGCAGAGAGGGGGATGAAGCAGTTCAATGTCACTGAGTAGAGACCAGGAGGAGTGTGAAGCAGAACAGTGTCACTGTTTAGATACCAGGAGTAGAGCGAAGCAGGTCAGTGTCACTGAGAAGAGTCGGGTAGGAGTGTGAAGCAGGTCATCACCACTGTGAAGATACCGGGGGTAGTGTGAAGCAGGTCAGCATCACTGTGAAGAGATGGAAAGGAGGATGAAGCAGGTCAGCGTCACTGTGAAGAGACGGGAAGGAGTGTGAAGCAGGTAAGCGTCACCGTGAAGAGACTGGAACGAGCGTGAAACAGGTCAGTATCACTGTGAAGAGGCAGAGAGGGGGATGAAGCAGATCAGCGTCACTGTGTAGAGACCAGGAGGAGTGTGAAGCAGGTCAGCATCACTTGGAAGAGACGGGAAGGAGTGTGAAGCAGGTAAGCGACACCGTGAAGAGACCGGGAGTAGTGTGAAGCAGATCAGCGTCACTGTGAAGAGACCGGGAGGAGCGTGAAACAGGTCAGTATCACTGTGAAGAGGCAGAAAGGGGGATGAAGCAGATCAGCGTCACTGTGTAGAGACCAGGAGGAGTGTGAAGCGGGTCAGCGTCACTGTGAAGAGACAGTGAGGTTCGTGAAGCAGGTCAGCGTCACTGTGAAGAGACTGGGAGGAGTGTGAAGCAGGTCAGGATCACAGTGAAGAGACAGGGAGGAGTGTGAAGCAGGTCAGCATCACTGTGAAGAGATGGAGAGGAGGATGAAGCAGGTCAGCGTCACTGTGAAGAGACAGGAAGGAGTGTGAAGCAGGTAAGCGTCACCGTGAAGAGACCGGGAGTAGTGTGAAGCAGGTCAGCGTCACTATGAAGAGACCGGGAGGAGTGTGAAGCAGGTCAGTGTCACTGTGTAGAGACCAGGAGGAGTGTGAAGCAGGTCAGTGTCACTGTGAAGAGTCGGGTAGGAGTGTGAAGCAGGTCATCCCCACTGTGAAGATACCGGGTGCAGTGTGAAGCAGGTCATCCTCACTGTGAAGATACCGGGGGTAGTGTGAAGCAGGTCAGCGACACTGTGAAAAGACCGGGACGAGTGTGAAACAGGTCAGTATCACTGTGAAGAGGCAGAGAGGGGGATGAAGCAGATCAGCGTCACTGTGTCGAGACCAGGAGGAGTGTGAAGCAGGTCAGCGTCACTGTGTAGAGACCAGGAGCAGTGTGAAGCAGGTCAGCGTCAGTGTGAAGAGACAGTGAGGATCGTGAAGCAGGTCAGCGTCACTGTGAAGAGACTGGGAGGAGTGTGAAGCAGGTCAGGATCACTGTGAAGAGACAGGGAGGAGTGTGAAGCAGGTCATCCTCACTGTGAAGATACCGGGGGTAGTGTGAAGCAGGTCAGCATCACTGTGAAGAGATGGAAAGGAGGATGAAGCAGGTCAGCGTCACTGTGAAGAGACGGGAAGGAGTGTGAAGCAGGTAAGCGTCACCGTGAAGAGACTGGAACGAGCGTGAAACAGGTCAGTATCACTGTGAAGAGGCAGAGAGGGGGATGAAGCAGATCAGTGTCACTGTGTAGAGACCAGGAGGAGTGTGAAGCAGATCAGTGTCACTGTTTAGAGACCAGGAGTAGAGCGAAGCAGGTCAGTGTCACTGAGAAGAGTCGGGTAGGAGTGTGAAGCAGTTCATCACCACTGTGAAGTTACCGGGAGCAGTGTGAAGCAAGTCATCCTCACTGTGAAGATACCGGGGGTAGTGTGAAGCAGGTCAGCATCACTTGGAAGAGACGGGAAGGAGTGTGAAGCAGGTAAGCGTCACCGTGAAGAGACCGGGAGTAGTGTGAAGCAGATCAGCGTCACTGTGAAGAGACCGGGAGGAGCGTGAAACAGGTCAGTATCACTGTGAAGAGGCAGAAAGGGGGATGAAGCAGATCAGCGTCACTGTGAAGAGACTGGGAGGAGTGTGAAGCAGGTCAGGATCACAGTGAAGAGACAGGGAGGAGTGTGAAGCAGGTCAGCATCACTGTGAAGAGATGGAGAGGAGGATGAAGCAGGTCAGCGTCACTGTGAAGAGACAGGAAGGAGTGTGAAGCAGGTAAGCGTCACCGTGAAGAGACCGGGAGTAGTGTGAAGCAGGTCAGCGTCACTATGAAGAGACCGGGAGGAGTGTGAAGCAGGTCAGTGTCACTGTGTAGAGACCAGGAGGAGTGTGAAGCAGGTCAGTGTCACTGTGAAGAGTCGGGTAGGAGTGTGAAGCAGGTCATCCCCACTGTGAAGATACCGGGTGCAGTGTGAAGCAGGTCATCCTCACTGTGAAGATACCGGGGGTAGTGTGAAGCAGGTCAGCGACACTGTGAAGAGGCAGAGAGGGGGATGAAGCAGATCAGCGTCACTGTGTCGAGACCAGGAGGAGTGTGAAGCAGGTTAGCGTCACTGTGTAGAGACCAGGAGCAGTGTGAAGCAGGTCAGCGTCAGTGTGAAGAGACAGTGAGGATCGTGAAGCAGGTCAGCGTCACTGTGAAGAGACTGGGAGGAGTGTGAAGCAGGTCAGGATCACTGTGAAGAGACAAGGAGGAGTGTGAAGCAGGTCATCCTCACTGTGAAGATACTGGGGGTAGTGTGAAGCAGGTCAGCATCACTGTGAAGAGATGGAAAGGAGGATGAAGCAGGTCAGCGTCACTGTGAAGAGACGGGAAGGAGTGTGAAGCAGGTAAGCGTCACCGTGAAGAGACTGGAACGAGCGTGAAACAGGTCAGTATCACTGTGAAGAGGCAGAGAGGGGGATGAAGCAGATCAGTGTCACTGTGTAGAGACCAGGAGGAGTGTGAAGCAGGTCAGCGACACTATGAAGAGACGGAGAGGAGAATGAAACAGGTCAGCGTCACCGTGAAGAGACGGGAAGGAGTGTGAAGCAGGTCATACTCACCGTGAAGAGACCGGGAGTAGTGTGAAGCAGGTCAGCGTCACTGTGAAGAGACGCGAAGGAGTGTGAAGCAGTTCATTCTCACCGTGAAGAGACCGGGAGGAGCGTGAAACAGGTCAGTATAACTGTGAAGAGGCAGAGAGGGGGATGAAGCAGTTCAATGTCACTGAGTAGAGACCAGGAGGAGTATGAAGCAGGTCAGTGTCACTGTTTAGAGACCAGGAGTAGAGCGAAGCAGGTCAGTGTCACTGAGAAGAGTCGGGTAGGAGTGTGAAGCAGGTCATCACCACTGTGAAGTTACCGGGAGCAGAGTGAAGCAGGTCATCCTCACTGTGAAGATACCGGGGGTAGTGTGAAGCAGGTCAGCATCACTTGGAAGAGACGGGAAGGAGTGTGAAGCAGGTAAGCGTCACCGTGAAGAGACCGGGAGTAGTGTGAAGCAGATCAGCGTCACTGTGAAGAGACCGGGAGGAGCGTGAAACTGGTCAGTATCACTGTGAAGAGGCAGAAAGGGGGATGAAGCAGATCAGCGTCACTGTGTAGAGACCAGGAGGAGTGTGAAGCGGGTCAGCGTCACTGTGAAGAGACAGTGAGGTTCGTGAAGCAGGTCAGCGTCACTGTGAAGAGACTGGGAGGACTGTGAAGCAGGTCAGGATCACAGTGAAGAGACAGGGAGGAGTGTGAAGCAGGTCAGCATCACTGTGAAGAGATGGAGAGGAGGATGGAGCAGGTCAACGTCACTGTGAAGAGACAGGAAGGAGTGTGAAGCAGGTAAGCGTCACCGTGAAGAGACCGGGAGTAGTGTGAAGCAGGTCAGCGTCACTATGAAAAGACCGGGAGGAGTGTGAAGCAGGTCAGTGTCACTGTGTAGAGACCAGGAGGAGTGTGAAGCAGGTCAGTGTCACTGTGAAGAGTCGGGTAGGAGTGTGAAGCAGGTCATCCCCACTGTGAAGATACCGGGAGCAGTGTGAAGCAGGTCATCCTCACTGTGAAGATACCGGCGGTAGTGTGAAGCAGGTCAGCGACACTGTGAAAAGACCGGGACGAGTGTGAAACAGGTCAGTATCACTGTGAAGAGGCAGAGAGGGGGATGAAGCAGATCAGCGTCACTGTGTCGAGACCAGGAGGAGTGTGAAGCAGGTCAGCGTCACTGTGTAGAGACCAGGAGCAGTGTGAAGCAGGTCAGCGTCACTGTGAAGAGACAGTGAGGATCGTGAAGCAGGTCAGCGTCACTGTGAAGAGACTGGGAGGAGTGTGAAGCAGGTCAGGATCACTGTGAAGAGACAGGGAGGAGTGTGAAGCAGGTCATCCTCACTGTGAAGATACCGGGGGTAGTGTGAAGCAGGTCAGCATCACTGTGAAGAGATGGAAAGGAGGATGAAGCAGGTCAGCGTCACTGTGAAGAGACGGGAAGGAGTGTGAAGCAGGTAAGCGTCACCGTGAAGAGACTGGAACGAGCGTGAAACAGGTCAGTATCACTGTGAAGAGGCAGAGAGGGGGATGAAGCAGATCAGTGTCACTGTGTAGAGACCAGGAGGAGTGTGAAGCAGGTTAGTGACACTATGAAGAGACGGAGAGGAGAATGAAACAGGTCAGCGTCACCGTGAAGAGACGGGAAGGATTGTGAAGCAGGTCATTCTCACCGTGAAGAGACCGGGAGTAGTGTGAAGCAGGTCAGCGTCACTGTGAAGAGACGCGAAGGAGTGTGAAGCAGGTAAGCGTCACCGTGAAGAGACCGCGAGTAGTGTGAAGCAGGTCAGCGTCACTGTGAAGAGACCAGGAGGAGCGTGAAACAGGTCAGTATCACTGTGAAGAGGGAGAGAGGGGGATGAAGCAGATCGGCGTCACTGTGTAGAGACCAGGAGGAGTGTGAAGCAGGAAGCGTCACTGTGAAGAGACAGTGAGGATCGTGAAGCTGGTCAGCGTCACTGTGAAGAGACTGGGAGTAGTGTGAAGCAGGTCAGGAACACTGTGAAGAGACAGGGAGGAGTGTGAAGCAGGTCATCCCCACTGTGAAGATACCGGGGGTTGTGTGAAGCAGGTCATCATCACTGTGAAGAGATGGAGAGGAGGATGAGGCAGGTCAGCGTCACTGTGAAGAGAACAGGAGGAGTGTGAAGCAGGTCAGCGTCACTGTGAAGAGACTGGGAGGAGTGTGAAGCAGGTCAGGATCACTGTGAGGAGACCGGGAGGAGTGTGAAGGAGGTCAGCGTCACTGTGAAGGGACAGTGAGTTTCGTGAAGCAGGTCAGCGTCAGTGTGTAGAGACCAGGAGGAGTGTGAAGCTGGTCAGCGTCACTGTGAAGAGACTGGGAGGAGTGTGAAGCAGGTCAGGATCACTGTGAAGAGACAAGGAGGAGTGTGAAGCAGGTCATCCTTGCTGTGAAGACACGGGGGGTTGTGTGAAGCAGGTCAGCATCACTGTGAAGAGATGGAGAGGAGGATGAAGCAGGTCAGCGTCACTGTGAAGAGACGGGAAGGAGTGTGAAGCAGTTAAGCGTCACCGTGAAGAGACTGGGACGAGCGTGAAACAGGTCAGTATCACTGTGAAGAGGCAGAGAGGGGGATGAAGCAGTTCAGTGTCATTGTGTAGAGACCAGAAGGAGTGTGAAGCAGGTCAGTGTCACTGTGAAGAGTCGGGTAGGATTGTGAAGCAGGTCATCCCCACTGTGAAGATACCGGGAGCAGTGTGAAGCAGGTCATCCTCACTGTGAAGATACCGGGGGTAATGTGAAGCAGGTCAGCATCACCGTGAAGTGACGGGAAGGATTGTGAAGCAGGTAAGCGTCACCGTGAAGAGACCGGGAGTAGTGTGAAGCAGGTCAGCGTCACTGTGAAGAGACCAGGAGGAGCGTGGAACAGGTCACTATCACTGTGAAGAGGCAGAGAGGGGGATGAAGCAGATCAGCGTCATTTTGTAGAGACCAGGAGGTGTGTGAAGCAGGAAGCGTCACTGTGAAGAGACAGTGAGGATCGTGAAGCAGGTCAGCGTCACTGTGAAGAGACTGGGAGTAGTGTGAAGCAGGTCAGGATCACTGTGAAGAGACAAGGAGTAGTGTGAAGCAGGTCAGGAACACTGTGAAGAGACAGGGAGGAGTGTGGAGCAGGTCATTCCCACTGTGAAGATACCGGGGGTTGTGTGAAACAGGTCAGCATCACTGTGAGGATATGGAGAGGAGGATGAAGCAGGTCAGCGTCACTGTGAAGAGACCAGGAGGAGTGTGAAGCAGGTCAGCGTCACTGTGAAGAGACTGGGAGGAGTGTGAAGCAGGTCAGGATCACTGTGAGAACGGGAGGAGTGTGAAGCAGGTCATCGTCAATGTGTAGAGACCAGGAGGAGTGTGAAGCAGGTCAGCGTTACTGTGAAGGGACAGTGAGGATCGTGAAGCAGGTAAGCAACACTGTGTAGAGACCAGGAGGACTGTGAAGCAGGTCGGCATCACTGTCAAGAGACCGAGAGGAGTGTGAAGCAGGTCAGCATCACTGTAAAGAGATGGGGAGGAGTGTGAAGCAGTTCGGCATCACTGTGAAGAGACCGGGAGGAGTGTGAAGCAGGTCAGCATCACTGTAAAGAGATGGGGAGGACTGTGAAGCAGGTGAGCATCACTGTGAAGAAGCTGGGGAGGACTGTGAAGTGGGTCAGCATCAGTGTGAAGAGACAGGGAGGCGTGTAAAGCAGATCAGCATCATTGTGAAGAGACGGAGAGGAGTATGATGCAGGTGAGCATCACTGTGAAGAGATGGGGAGGAGTGTGGAGCAGGTCAGCATCACTGTTAAGAGATGGGGAGGAGTGTGAAGCAGGTCAGCATCTTTGTGAAGAGACTGGGAGGAGAGTGAAACTGGTCAGGATCACTGTGAAGAGACGGGTAGGAGTGTGAAGCAGGTCATCCCCACTGTGAAGATAACGGGAGCAGTGTGAAGTAGGTCATCCCCACTGTGAAGATACCAGGAGCAGTGTGAAGCAGGACATCCTCACAGTGAAGAGACCGGGAGGAGCGTGAAAAAGGTCAGGATCACTGTGAAGAGACGGAGAGGAGGATGAAGCAGGTCAGCGTCACTGTGAAGAGACGGGAAGAAGTGTGAAGCAGGTCATTCTCACCATGTAGAGACCGGGAGTAGTGTGAAGCAGGTCAGTATCACTGTGAAGAGTCGGAAAGGATTGTGAAGCAGGTCATCCCCACTGTGAAGATACCGGGAGCAGTGTGAAGCCGGTCATCCTCACTGTGAAGATACCGGGGGTAGTGTGAAGCAGGTCAGCGTCACTGTGAAGAGACCGGGAGGAGCGTGAAACAGGTCAGTATCACTGTGAAGAGGTAGAGAGCGGGATGAAGCAGATCAGCGTCAGTGTGTAGAGACCAGGAGGAGTGTGAAGCAGGTCAGCGTCACTGTGAAGAGACAGTGAGGATCGTGAAGCAGGTCAGCGTCACTGTGAAGAGACTGGGAGGAGTGTGAAGCAGGTCATCCTCACTGTGAAGATACCAGGGGTTGTGTGAAGCAGATCAGCATCACTGTGAAGAGATGGAAAGGAGGATGAAGCAGGTCAGCGTCATTGTGAAGAACCGGGAAGGAGTGTGAAGAAGGTAAGCGTCACCGTGAAGAGACCGGGAGTACTGTGAAGCAGGTCAGTATCACTGTGAAGAGGCAGAGAGGGGGATGAAGCAGTTCAGTGTCATTGTGTAGAGACCAGAAGGAGTGTGAAGCAGGTCAGTGTCACTGTGAAGAGTCGGGTAGGAGTGTGAAGCAGGTCATCCCCACTGTGAAGATACCGGGAGCAGTGTGAAGCAGGTCATCCTCACTGTGAAGATACCGGGGGTAATGTGAAGCAGGTCAGCATCGCTGTGAAGTGACGGGAAGGATTGTGAAGCAGGTAAGCGTCACCGTGAAGAGACCGGGAGTAGTGTGAAGCAGGTCAGCGTCACTGTGAAGAGACCAGGAGGAGCGTGAAACAGGTCAGTATCACTGTGAAGAGGCAGAGAGGGGGATGAAGCAGATCAGCGTCACTGTGTAGAGACCAGGAGGTGTGTGAAGCAGGAAGCGTCACTGTGAAGAGACAGTGAGGATCGTGAAGCAGGTCAGCGTCACTGTGAAGAGACTGGGAGTAGTGTGAAGCAGATCAGGATCACTGTGAAGAGACAAGGAGGAGTGTGAAGCAGGTCAGCATCACTGTGAAGAGACAGGGAGGAGTGTGAAGCAGGTCATCCTCACTGTGAAGAACCGGGAAGGAGTGTGAAGAAGGTAAGCGTCACCGTGAAGAGACCGGGAGTACTGTGAAGCAGGTCAGTATCACTGTGAAGAGGCAGAGAGGGGGATGAAGCAGATCAGCGTCACTGTGTAGAGACCAGGAGGTGTGTGAAGCAGGAAGCGTCACTGTGAAGAGACAGTGAGGATCGTGAAGCAGGTCAGCGTCACTGTGAAGTGACTGGGAGTAGTGTGAAGCAGATCAGGATCACTGTGAAGAGACAAGGAGGAGTGTGAAGCAGGTCAGGAACACTGTGAAGAGACAGGGAGGAGTGTGAAGCAGGTCATCCTCACTGTGAAGAACCGGGAAGGAGTGTGAAGAAGGTAAGCGTCACCGTGAAGAGACCGGGAGTACTGTGAAGTAGGTCAGTATCACTGTGAAGAGGCAGAGAGGGGGACGAAGCAGATCAGCGTCACTGTGTAGAGACCAGGAGGAGTGTGAAGCAGGTCAGCGTCACTGTGAAGAGACGGAGAGGAGGATGAAGCAGGTCAGCGTCACTGTGAAGAGACGGTAAGGAGTGTGAAGCAGGTCATTCTCACCGTGAAGAGACCGGGAGGAGCGTGAAACATTTCAGTATCACTGTGAAGCGGCAGAGAGGGGGATGAAGCAGTGTCACGGTTTATAGACCAGGAGGAGTGTGATGCAGGTCAGCGTCACTGTGTAGAGACCAGGAGGAGTGTGAAGCAGGTCAGCGTCCCAGTGAAGAGACTGGGAGGAGCGTGAAGCAGGTCAGCGTCACTGTGTAGAGACCAGGAGGAGTGTGAAGCACGTCAGCGTCACTGTGAAGAGACTGGGAGGAGTGTGAAGCAGGTCAGGATCACTGTGAAGAGACAAGGAGGAGTGTGAAGCAGCTCATCCTCACTGTGAAGATACGGGGGGTTGTGTGAAGCAGGTCAGCGTCACTGTGAAGAGACGGGAAGGAGTGTGAAGCAGGTAAGCATCCCCGTGAAGAGACTGGGACGAGCGTGAAACAGTTCAGTATCACTGTGAAGAGGCAGAGAGGGGGATGAAGCAGATCAGCGTCACTGTGTAGAGACCAGGAGGAGTGTGAAGCAGGTCAGTGTCACTGTGTAGAGACCAGGAGAACTGTGAAGCAGGCCAGTGTCACTGTGAAGTGTCGGGTAGGAGTGTGAAGCAGGTCATCCCCACTGTGAAGATACCGGGAGCAGTGTGAAGCAGGTCATCCTCATTGTGAAGATACCGGGGTTAGTGTGAAGCAGGTCAGCATCACTGTGAAGAGACGGGAAGGAGTGTGAAGCAGGTGAGCGTCACCGTGAAGAGACCGGGAGCACTGTGAAGCAGGTCAGCGTCACTGTGAAGAGACCAGGAGGAGCGTGAAACAGGTCAGTATCACTGTGAAGAGGCAGAGAGGGGGACGAAGCAGATCAGCGTCACTGTGTAGAGACGAGGAGGAGTGTGAAGCAGGAAGCGTCACTGTGAAGAGACAGTGAGGATCGTGAAGCAGGTCAGCGTCACTGTGAAGACACTGGGAGTAGTGTGAAGCAGGTCAGGATCACTGTGAAGAGACAAGGAGGAGTGTGAAGCAGGTCAGGATCACTGTGAAGAGACAGGGAGGAGTGTGAAGCAGGTCATCCCCACTGTGAAGATACCGGGGGTTGTGTGAAGCAGGAGAGCAGCAATGTGAAGAGATGGAGAGGAGAATGAAGCAGGTCAGCGTCACTGTGAAGAGACGGGAAGGAGTGTGAAGCAGGTAAGCGTAAACGTGAAGAGACCGGGAGTAGTGTGAAGCAGGACTGCATCACTGTGAAGAGATGGAAAGGAGGATGAAGCAGGTCAGCGTCATTGTGAAGAGACGGGAAGGAGTGTGAAGCAGGTAAGCGTCACCGTGAAGAGAAAGGGAGTACTGTGAAGCAGGTGAGTATCACTGTGAAGAGGCAGAGAGGGGGATGAAGCAGATCAGCGTCAGTGTGTAGAGACCAGGAGGAGTGTGAAGCTGGTCAGCGTCACTGTGAAGAGACGGAGAGGAGGATGAAGCAGGTCAGCGTCACTGTGAAGAGACGGTAAGGAGTGCGAAGCCGGTCATTCTCACCGTGAAGAGACCGGGAAGAGCGTGAAACATTTCAGTATCAGTGTGAAGAGTCAGAGAGGGGGATGAAGCAGTTCAGTGTCACTGAGTAGAGACCAGGAGGAGTGTGAAGCAGGTCAGTGTCACGGTTTAGAGACCAGGAGGAGTGTGAAGCAGGTCAGTGTCACTGTGTAGAGACCAGGAGAAGTGTGAAGCAGGTCAGTGTCACTGTGAAGTGTCGGGTAGGAGTGTGAAGCAGGTCATCCCCACTGTGAAGATACCGGGAGCAGTGTGAAGCAGGTCATCCTCATTGTGAAGATACCGGGGGTAGAGTGAAGCAGGTCAGCATCACTGTGAAGAGACGGGAAGGAGTGTGAAGCAGGTAAGCGTCACTGTGAAGAGGCAGAGAGGGGGATGAAGCAGATCAGCGTCACTGTGTAGAGACCAGGAGGAGTGTGAAGCAGGAAGCGTCATTGTGAAGAGACAGTGAGGATCGTGAAGCAGGTCAGCGTCACTGTGAAGAGACTAGGAGGAGTGTGAAGCAGGTCAGGATCACAGTGAAGAGACAGGGAGGAGTGTGAAGCAGGTCAGGAACACTGTGAAGAGACAGGGAGGAGTGTGAAGCAGGTCATCCCCACTGTGAAGATACCGGGGGTTGTGTGAAGCAGGTCAGCATCAGTGTGAAGAGATGGAGAGGAGGATGAAGCAGGTCAGCGACACTGTGAAGAGACGGGAAGGAGTGTGAAGCGGGTAAGCGTCACCGTGAAGAGACCGGGAGTAGTGTGAAGCAGGTCTGCATCACTGTGAAGAGACCGGGACGAGCGTGAAACAGGTCAGTATCACAGTGAAGAGGCAGAGAGGGGGATGAAGCAGATCAGCGTCATTTTGTAGACAACAGGAGGAGTGTGAAGCAGGTCAGCGTCCCAGTGAAGAGACCGGGATGAGTGTGAAACAGGTCAGCGTCAATGTGTAGAGACCAGAAGGAGTGTGAAGCAGGTCAGCGTCACTGTGAAGGGACAGTGAGGATCGTGAAGCAGGTCAGCGTCACTGTGTAGAGACCAGGAGGAGTGTGAAGCAGGTCAGCGTCACTGTGAAGAGACTGGGAGGAGTGTAAAGCAGGTCAGGATCACTGTGAAGAGACAAGGAGGAGTGTGAAGAAGGTCATCCTCACTGTGAAGATAACGGGGGTTGTGTGAAGCAGGTCAGCATCACTGTGAAGAGATGGAGAGGAGGATGAAGCAGGTCAGCATCACTGTAAAGAGATGGGGAGGAGTGTGAAGCAGGTCAGCATCTTTGTGAAGAGACTGGGAGGAGTGTGAAGCAGGTCAGGATCACTGTGAGGAGACCGGGAGGAGTGTGAAGCAGGTCATCGTCAATGTGTAGAGACCAGGAGGAGTGTGAAGCAGGTCAGCGTCACTGTGAAGGGACAATGAGGATCGTGAAGCAGGTCAGCATCACTGTGTAGAGACCAGGAGGACTGAGAAGCAGGTCAGCATCACTGTCAAGAGACCGAGAGGAGTGTGAAGCAGGTCAGCATCACCGTAAAGAGATGGGGAGGAGTGTGAAGCAGTTCAGCATCACTGTGGAGAGACCGAGAGGATTGTGAAGCAGGTCAGCATCACGGTAAAGAGATGGGGAGGACTGTGAAGCAGGTGAGCATCACTGTGAAGAAACTGGGGAGGACTCTGAAGTAGGTCAGCATCACTGTGAAGAGACCGGGAGGCGTGTAAAGCAGATCAGCATCATTGTGAAGAGACGGAGAGGAGTATGATGCAGGTGAGCATCACTGTGAAGAAATGGGAAGGAGTGTGGAGCAGGTCAGCATCACTGTAAAGAGATGGGGAGGAGTGTGAAGCTGGTCAGCATCTTTGTGAAGAGACTGGGAGGAGAGTGAAACTGGTCAGGATCACTGTGAAGAGACGGGTAGGAGTGTGAAGCAGGTCAGCCCCACTGTGAAGATACCGGGAGCAGTGTGAAGCAGGTCAGCATCACTATGAAGAGATGGGGAGGAGTGTGAAGCAGGTCAGCATCTTTGTGAAGAGACTGGGAGGAGTGTGAAACTGGTCAGGATCACTGTGAAGAGACGGATAGGAGTGTGAAGCAGGTCATCCCCACTGTGAAGATACCAGGAGCAGTGTAAAGTAGGTCATCCCCACTGTGAAGATACCGGGAGCAGTGTGAAGCAGGTCAGCATCACTGTGAAGAGACGGAGAGGAGGATGAAGCAGGACAGCGTCACTGTGAAGAGACGGGAAGAAGTGTGAAGCAGGTCATTCTCACCGTGAAGAGACCGGGAGTAGCGTGAAGCTGGTCAGCGTCACTGTGAAGAGACCGGGAGGAGCGTGAAACAGGTCAGTATCACTGTGAAGAGGCAGAGAGGGGGATGAAGCAGTTCAGTGTCACTGTGTAGAGACCAGGAGGATTGTGAAGCAGGTCAGTGTCACTGTGTAGCGACCAGGAGGAGTGTGAAGCAGGTCAGTGTCACTGTGAAGAGTCGGGTAGGAGTGTGAAGCAGGTCATCCCCAATGTGAAGATTCCGGGAGCAGTGTGAAGCAGGTCATCCTCACTGTGAAGATACCGGGGGAAGTGTGAAGCAGGTCAGCGTCACTGTGAAGCGACCGGGAGGAGCGTGAAACAGGTGAGTATCACTGTGAAGAGGTAGAGAGGGGGATGAAGCAGATCAGCGTCAGTGTGTAGAGACCAGGAGGAGTGTGAAGCAGGTCAGCGTCACTGTGTAGAGACCAGGAGGAGTGTGAAGCAGGTCAGCGTCACTGTGAAGAGACAGTGAGGATCGTGAAGCAGGTCAGCGTCACTGTGAAGAGACTGGGAGGAGTGTGAAGCAGGTCAGGATCACTGTGAAGAGACAGGGAGGAGTGTGAAGCAGGTCATCCTCACTGTGAAGATACCGGGGGTTGTGTGAAGCAGGTCAGCATCACTGTGAAGAGATGGAAAGGACGATGAAGCAGGTCAGCGTCACTGTGAAGAGACGGGAAGGAGTGTGAAGCAGGTAAGCATCACCGTGAAGAGACCGGGAGTACTGTGAAGCAGGTCAGTATCACTATGAAGAGGCAGAGAGGGGGATGAAGCAGATCAGCGTCACTGTGTAGAGACCAGGAGGAGTGTGAAGCAGGTCAGCGTCACTGTGAAGAGACGGAGAGGAGGATGAAGCAGGTCAGCGTCACTGTGAAGAGACGGGAAGGAGTGTGAAGCAGGTCATTCTCACCGTGAAGAGACCGGGAGGAGCGTGAAACATTTCAGTATCACTGTGAAGAGGCAGAGAGGGGGATGAAGCAGTTCAGTGTCACTGAGTAGAGACCAGGAGGAGTGTGAAGCAGGTCAGTGTCACGGTTTAGAGACCAGGAGGAGTGTGCAGCAGGTCAGTGTCACTGTGAAGAGTCGGGTAGGAGTGTGAAGCAGGTCATCCCACTGTGAAGATACCGGGTGCAGTGTGAAGCAGGTCATCCTCACTGTGAAGATACCGGGGGTAGTGTGAAGCAGGTCAGTGTCCCTGTGAAGAGACCGGGAGGAGCGTGAAACAGGTGAGTATCACTGTGAGGAGGTAGAGAGGGGGATGAAGCAGATCAGCGTCAGTGTGTAGAGACCAGGAGGAGTGTGGAGCAGGTCAGCGTCACTGTGAAGAGACAATGAGGATCGTGAAGCAGGTCAGCGTTACTGTGAAGAGACTGGGAGGAGTGTGAAGCAGGTCAGGATCACTGTGAAGAAACAGGGAGGAGTGTGAAGCAGGTCATCCTCACTGTGAAGATACCGGGGGTTGTGTGAAGCAGGTCAGCATCACTGTGAAGAGATGGAAAGGAGGATGAAGCAGGTCAGCGTCATTGTGAAGAGACGGGAAGGAGTGTGTAGCAGGTAAGCGTCACCGTGAAGAGACCGGGAGTACTGTGAAGCAGGTCAGTATCGCTGTGAAGAGGCAGAGAGGGAGATGAAGCAGATCAGCGTCACTGTGTAGAGACCAGGAGGAGTGTGAAGCAGGTCAGCATCACTTTGAAGAGACGGGAAGGAGTGTGAAGCAGGTAAGCG
Source organism: Carcharodon carcharias (assembly GCF_017639515.1). NCBI lineage: Eukaryota > Metazoa > Chordata > Chondrichthyes > Lamniformes > Lamnidae > Carcharodon > Carcharodon carcharias. Next base: position 69,273,147 of record NC_054478.1, on the reverse strand, counting down.
TCACCGTGAGGAGACCGGGAGTAGTGTGAAGCAGATCAGCGTCACTGTGAAGAGACCGGGAGGAGCGTCAAACAGGTCAGTATCACTGTGAAGAGGCAGAGAGGGGGATGAAGCAGATCAGCGTCACTGTGTAGAGACCAGGAGGAGTGTGAAGCAGGTCAGCGTCACTGTGAAGAGACAGTGAGGATCGTGAAGCAGGTCAGCGTCACTGTGCAGAGACTGGGAGGAGTGTGAAGCAGGTCAGTATCACAGTGAAGAGACAGGGAGGAGTGTGAAGCAGGTCATCCTCACTGTGAAGCTACCGGGGGTTGTGTGAAGTAGGGCAGCATCACTGTGAAGAAATGGAGAGGAGGATGAAGCAGGTCAGCGTCACTGTGAAGAGACGGGAAGGAGTGTGAAGTAGTTAAGCGTCACCGTGAAGAGACCGGGAGTAGTGTGAAGCAGGTCTGCATCACTGTGAAGAGACCGGGACGAGCGTGAAACAGGTCAGTATCACTGTGAAGAGGCAGAGAGGGGTATGAATCAGATCAGCGTCACAGTGTAGACACCAGGAAGAGTGTGAAGCAGGTCAGCGTCACTGTGTAGAGACCAGGAGGAGTGTGAAGCAGGTCAGCGTCCCTGTGAAGAGACTGGGAGGAGTGTGAAGCAGGTCAGGATATTTGTGAGGAGACCGGGAGGAGTTGAAACAGGTCAGCGTCAATGTGTAGAGACCAGAAGGAGTGTGAAGCACGTCAGCATCACTGTGAAGAGACTGGGAGGAGTGTGAAGCAGGTCAGGATCACTGTGAAGAGACAAGGAGGAGTGTGAAGCAGGTCATCCTCACTGTGAAGATACGGGGGGTTGTGTGAAACAGGTCAGCATCACTGTGAAGAGATGGAGAGGAGGATGAAGCAGGTCAGCGTCACTGTGAAGAGACGGGAAGGAGTGTGAAGCAGGTAAGCGTCACCGTGAAGAGACTGGGACGAGTGTGAAACAGGTCAGTATCACTGTGAAGAGGCAGAGAGGCGGATGAAGCAGATCAGCGTCACTGTGTAGAGACCAGGAGGAGTGTGAAGCAGGTCAGCGACACTGTGAAGAGACGGAGAGGAGAATGAAGCAATTCAGCGTCACTGTGAAGCGACGGGAAGGAGTGTGAAGCAGGTCATTCTCACCATGAAGAGACCGGGAGTAGTATGAAGCAGGTCAGTATCACTGTGAAGAGGCAGAGAGGGGATGAAGCAGTTCAGTGTCACTGTGTAGAGACCAGGAGGAGTGTGAAGCAGGTCAGTGTCACTGTGTAGAGACCAGGAGGAGTGTGAAGCAGGTCAGTGTCACTGTGAAGTGTCGGGTAGGAGTGTGAAGCAGGTCATCCTCACTGTGAAGATACCGGGGGTTGTGTGAAGCAGGTCAGCATCACTGTGAAGAGACGGAGAGGAGGATGAAGTAGGTCAGCGTCACTGTGAAGAGAGGGGAAGAAGTGTGAAGCAGGTCATTCTCACCGTGAAGAGACCGGGACTAGTGTGAAGCAGGTCAGCGTCATTGTGAAGAGACCGGGAGGAGCGTGAAACAGGTCAGTATCACTGTGAAGAGGCAGAGAGGGGGATGAAGCAGTACAGTGTCACTGTGTAGAGACCAGGAGGTGTGTGAAGCAGGTCAATATCATTGTGTTGAGACCAGGAGGAGTGTGAAGCAGGTCAGTGTCACTGTGAAGAGTTGAGTAGTAGTGTGAAGCTGGTTATCCTCACTGTGAAGATACTGGGAGCAGTGTGAAGCAGGTCATCCTCACTGTGAAAATACCGGGGGTAGTGTGAAGCAGGTCAGCGTCACTGTGAAGCAAGCCGGGAGGAGCGTGAAACAGGTGAGTATCACTGTGAAGAGGTAGAAAGGGGGATGAAGCAGATCAGCGTCACTGTGTAGAGACCAGAAGGAGTGTGAAGCAGGTCAGCGTCACTGTGAAGGGACAGTGAGGGATCGTGAAGCAGGTCAGCGTCACTGTGTAGAGACCAGGAGGAGTGTGAAGCAGGTCAGCGTCACTGTGAAGAGACTGGGAGGAGTGTAAAGCAGGTCAGGATCACTGTGAAGAGACAAGGAGGAGTGTGAAGAAGGTCATCCTCACTGTGAAGATAACGGGGGTTGTGTGAAGCAGGTCAGCATCACTGTGAAGAGATGGAGAGGAGGTTGAAGCAGGTCAGCATCACTGTAAAGAGATGGGAGGAGTGTGAAGCAGGTCAGCATCTTTGTGAAGAGACTGGGAGGAGTGTGAAGCAGGTCAGGATCACTGTGAGGAGACCGGGAGGAGTGTGAAGCAGGTCATTGTCAATGTGTAGAGACCAGGAGGAGTGTGAAGCAGGTCAGCGTCACTGTGAAGGGACAATGAGGATCGTGAAGCAGGTCAGCATCACTGTGTAGAGACCAGGAGGACTGAGAAGCAGGTCAGCATCACTGTCAAGAGACCGAGAGGAGTGTGAAGCAGGTCAGCATCACCGTAAAGAGATGGGGAGGAGTGTGAAGCAGTTCAGCATCACTGTGGAGAGACCGAGAGGATTGTGAAGCAGGTCAGCATCACGGTAAAGAGATGGGGAGGACTGTGAAGCAGGTGAGCATCACTGTGAAGAAACTGGGGAGGACTCTGAAGTAGGTCAGCATCACTGTGAAGAGACCGGGAGGCGTGTAAAGCAGATCAGCATCATTGTGAAGAGACGGAGAGGAGTATGATGCAGGTGAGCATCACTGTGAAGAGATGGGAAGGAGTGTGGAGCAGGTCAGCATCACTGTAAAGAGATGGGGAGGAGTGTGAAGCTGGTCAGCATCTTTGTGAAGAGACTGGGAGGAGAGTGAAACTGGTCAGGATCACTGTGAAGAGACGGGTAGGAGTGTGAAGCAGGTCAGCCCCACTGTGAAGATACCGGGAGCAGTGTGAAGCAGGTCAGCATCACTGTGAAGAGATGGGGAGGAGTGTGAAGCAGGTCAGCATCTTTGTGAAGAGACTGGGAGGAGTGTGAAACTGGTCAGGATCACTGTGAAGAGACGGATAGGAGTGTGAAGCAGGTCATCCCCACTGTGAAGATACCAGGAGCAGTGTAAAGTAGGTCATCCCCACTGTGAAGATACCGGGAGCAGTGTGAAGCAGGTCAGCATCACTGTGAAGAGACGGAGAGGAGGATGAAGCAGGACAGCGTCACTGTGAAGAGACGGGAAGAAGTGTGAAGCAGGTCATTCTCACCGTGAAGAGACCGGGAGTAGCGTGAAGCTGGTCAGCGTCACTGTGAAGAGACCGGGAGGAGCGTGAAACAGGTCAGTATCACTGTGAAGAGGCAGAGAGGGGGATGAAGCAGTTCAGTGTCACTGTGTAGAGACCAGGAGGATTGTGAAGCAGGTCAGTGTCACTGTGTAGCGACCAGGAGGAGTGTGAAGCAGGTCAGTGTCACTGTGAAGAGTCGGGGAGGAGTGTGAAGCTGGTCATCACCACTGTGAAGATTCCGGGAGCAGTGTGAAGCAGGTCATCCTCACTGTGAAGATACCGGGGGAAGTGTGAAGCAGGTCAGCGTCACTGTGAAGCGACCGGGAGGAGCGTGAAACAGGTGAGTATCACTGTGAAGAGGTAGAGAGGGGGATGAAGCAGATCAGCGTCAGTGTGTAGAGACCAGGAGGAGTGTGAAGCAGGTCAGCGTCACTGTGTAGAGACCAGGAGGAGTGTGAAGCAGGTCAGCGTCACTGTGAAGAGACAGTGAGGATCGTGAAGCAGGTCAGCGTCACTGTGAAGAGACTGGGAGGAGTGTGAAGCAGGTCAGGATCACTGTGAAGAGACAGGGAGGAGTGTGAAGCAGGTCATCCTCACTGTGAAGATACCGGGGGTTGTGTGAAGCAGGTCAGCATCACTGTGAAGAGATGGAAAGGACGATGAAGCAGGTCAGCGTCACTGTGAAGAGACGGGAAGGAGTGTGAAGCAGGTAAGCATCACCGTGAAGAGACCGGGAGTACTGTGAAGCAGGTCAGTATCACTATGAAGAGGCAGAGAGGGGGATGAAGCAGATCAGCGTCACTGTGTAGAGACCAGGAGGAGTGTGAAGCAGGTCAGCGTCACTGTGAAGAGACGGAGAGGAGGATGAAGCAGGTCAGCGTCACTGTGAAGAGACGGGAAGGAGTGTGAAGCAGGTCATTCTCACCGTGAAGAGACCGGGAGGAGCGTGAAACATTTCAGTATCACTGTGAAGAGGCAGAGAGGGGGATGAAGCAGTTCAGTGTCACTGAGTAGAGACCAGGAGGAGTGTGAAGCAGGTCAGTGTCACGGTTTAGAGACCAGGAGGAGTGTGCAGCAGGTCAGTGTCACTGTGAAGAGACGGAGAGGAGGATGAAGCAGGTCAGCGTCACTGTGAAGAGACGGGAAGGAGTGTGAAGCAGGTCATTCTCACCGTGAAGAGACCGGGAGGAGCGTGAAACATTTCAGTATCACTGTGAAGCGGCAGAGAGGGGGATGAAGCAGTGTCACGGTTTATAGACCAGGAGGAGTGTGATGCAGGTCAGCGTCACTGTGTAGAGACCAGGAGGAGTGTGAAGCAGGTCAGCGTCCCAGTGAAGAGACTGGGAGGAACGTGAAGCAGGTCAGCGTCACTGTGTAGAGACCAGGAGGAGTGTGAAGCACGTCAGCGTCACTGTGAAGAGACTGGGAGGAGTGTGAAGCAGGTCAGGATCACTGTGAAGAGACAAGGAGGAGTGTGAAGCAGCTCATCCTCACTGTGAAGATACGGGGGGTTGTGTGAAGCAGGTCAGCGTCACTGTGAAGAGACGGGAAGGAGTGTGAAGCAGGTAAGCATCCCCGTGAAGAGACTGGGACGAGCGTGAAACAGTTCAGTATCACTGTGAAGAGGCAGAGAGGGGGATGAAGCAGATCAGCGTCACTGTGTAGAGACCAGGAGGAGTGTGAAGCAGGTCAGTGTCACTGTGTAGAGACCAGGAGAACTGTGAAGCAGGTCAGTGTCACTGTGAAGTGTCGGGTAGGAGTGTGAAGCTGGTCATCCCCACTGTGAAGATACCGGGAGCAGTGTGAAGCAGGTCATCCTCATTGTGAAGATACCGGGGGTAGTGTGAAGCAGGTCAGCATCACTGTGAAGAGACGGGAAGGAGTGTGAAGCAGGTGAGCGTCACCGTGAAGAGACCGGGAGCACTGTGAAGCAGGTCAGCGTCACTGTGAAGAGACCAGGAGGAGCGTGAAACAGGTCAGTATCACTGTGAAGAGGCAGAGAGGGGGACGAAGCAGATCAGCGTCACTGTGTAGAGACGAGGAGGAGTGTGAAGCAGGAAGCGTCACTGTGAAGAGACAGTGAGGATCGTGAAGCAGGTCAGCGTCACTGTGAAGACACTGGGAGTAGTGTGAAGCAGGTCAGGATCACTGTGAAGAGACAAGGAGGAGTGTGAAGCAGGTCAGGATCACTGTGAAGAGACAGGGAGGAGTGTGAAGCAGGTCATCCCCACTGTGAAGATACCGGGGGTTGTGTGAAGCAGGAGAGCAGCAATGTGAAGAGATGGAGAGGAGAATGAAGCAGGTCAGCGTCACTGTGAAGAGACGGGAAGGAGTGTGAAGCAGGTAAGCGTAAACGTGAAGAGACCGGGAGTAGTGTGAAGCAGGACTGCATCACTGTGAAGAGATGGAAAGGAGGATGAAGCAGGTCAGCGTCATTGTGAAGAGACGGGAAGGAGTGTGAAGCAGGTAAGCGTCACCGTGAAGAGAAAGGGAGTACTGTGAAGCAGGTGAGTATCACTGTGAAGAGGCAGAGAGGGGGATGAAGCAGATCAGCGTCAGTGTGTAGAGACCAGGAGGAGTGTGAAGCTGGTCAGCGTCACTGTGAAGAGACAGTGAGGATCGTGAAGCAGGTCAGCGTCACTGTGAAGAGACAGGGAGGAGTGTGAAGCATGCCATCCTCTCTGTGAAGATACCGGGGATTGTGTGAAGCAGGTCAGTATCACTGTGAAGAGGCAAGAGAGGGGGATGAAGCAGATCAGCGTCACTGTGTAGAGACCAGGAGGAGTGTGAAGCAGGTCAGCGTCACTGTGAAGAGACGGAGAGGAGGATGAAGCAGGTCAGCGTCACTGTGAAGAGACGGTAAGGAGTGCGAAGCAGGTCATTCTCACCGTGAAGAGACCGGGAAGAGCGTGAAACATTTCAGTATCAGTGTGAAGAGTCAGAGAGGGGGATGAAGCAGTTCAGTGTCACTGAGTAGAGACCAGGAGGAGTGTGAAGCAGGTCAGTGTCACGGTTTAGAGACCAGGAGGAGTGTGAAGCAGGTCAGTGTCACTGTGTAGAGACCAGGAGAAGTGTGAAGCAGGTCAGTGTCACTGTGAAGTGTCGGGTAGGAGTGTGAAGCAGGTCATCCCCACTGTGAAGATACCGGGAGCAGTGTGAAGCAGGTCATCCTCATTGTGAAGATACCGGGGGTAGAGTGAAGCAGGTCAGCATCACTGTGAAGAGACGGGAAGGAGTGTGAAGCAGGTAAGCGTCACTGTGAAGAGGCAGAGAGGGGGATGAAGCAGATCAGCGTCACTGTGTAGAGACCAGGAGGAGTGTGAAGCAGGAAGCGTCATTGTGAAGAGACAGTGAGGATCGTGAAGCAGGTCAGCGTCACTGTGAAGAGACTAGGAGGAGTGTGAAGCAGGTCAGGATCACAGTGAAGAGACAGGGAGGAGTGTGAAGCAGGTCAGGAACACTGTGAAGAGACAGGGAGGAGTGTGAAGCAGGTCATCCCCACTGTGAAGATACCGGGGGTTGTGTGAAGCAGGTCAGCATCAGTGTGAAGAGATGGAGAGGAGGATGAAGCAGGTCAGCGACACTGTGAAGAGACGGGAAGGAGTGTGAAGCGGGTAAGCGTCACCGTGAAGAGACCGGGAGTAGTGTGAAGCAGGTCTGCATCACTGTGAAGAGACCGGGACGAGCGTGAAACAGGTCAGTATCACAGTGAAGAGGCAGAGAGGGGGATGAAGCAGATCAGCGTCATTTTGTAGACAACAGGAGGAGTGTGAAGCAGGTCAGCGTCCCAGTGAAGAGACCGGGATGAGTGTGAAACAGGTCAGCGTCACTGTGAAGGGACAGTGAGGATCGTGAAGCAGGTCAGCGTCACTGTGTAGAGACCAGGAGGAGTGTGAAGCAGGTCAGCGTCACTGTGAAGAGACTGGGAGGAGTGTAAAGCAGGTCAGGATCACTGTGAAGAGACAAGGAGGAGTGTGAAGAAGGTCATCCTCACTGTGAAGATAACGGGGGTTGTGTGAAGCAGGTCAGCATCACTGTGAAGAGATGGAGAGGAGGATGAAGCAGGTCAGCATCACTGTAAAGGGATGGGGAGGAGTGTGAAGCAGGTCAGCATCTTTGTGAAGAGACTGGGAGGAGTGTGAAGCAGGTCAGGATCACTGTGAGGAGACCGGGAGGAGTGTGAAGCAGGTCATCGTCAATGTGTAGAGACCAGGAGGAGTGTGAAGCAGGTCAGCGTCACTGTGAAGGGACAATGAGGATCGTGAAGCAGGTCAGCATCACTGTATAGAGACCAGGAGGACTGAGAAGCAGGTCAGCATCACTGTCAAGAGACCGAGAGGAGTGTGAAGCAGGTCAGCATCACCGTAAAGAGATGGGGAGGAGTGTGAAGCAGTTCAGCATCACTGTGGAGAGACCGAGAGGATTGTGAAGCAGGTCAGCATCACGGTAAAGAGATGGGGAGGACTGTGAAGCAGGTGAGCATCACTGTGAAGAAACTGGGGAGGACTCTGAAGTAGGTCAGCATCACTGTGAAGAGACCGGGAGGCGTGTAAAGCAGATCAGCATCATTGTGAAGAGACGGAGAGGAGTATGATGCAGGTGAGCATCACTGTGAAGAAATGGGAAGGAGTGTGGAGCAGGTCAGCATCACTGTAAAGAGATGGGGAGGAGTGTGAAGCTGGTCAGCATCTTTGTGAAGAGACTGGGAGGAGAGTGAAACTGGTCAGGATCACTGTGAAGAGACGGGTAGGAGTGTGAAGCAGGTCAGCCCCACTGTGAAGATACCGGGAGCAGTGTGAAGCAGGTCAGCATCACTATGAAGAGATGGGGAGGAGTGTGAAGCAGGTCAGCATCTTTGTGAAGAGACTGGGAGGAGTGTGAAACTGGTCAGGATCACTGTGAAGAGACGGATAGGAGTGTGAAGCAGGTCATCCCCACTGTGAAGATACCAGGAGCAGTGTAAAGTAGGTCATCCCCACTGTGAAGATACCGGGAGCAGTGTGAAGCAGGTCAGCATCACTGTGAAGAGACGGAGAGGAGGATGAAGCAGGACAGCGTCACTGTGAAGAGACGGGAAGAAGTGTGAAGCAGGTCATTCTCACCGTGAAGAGACCGGGAGTAGCGTGAAGCTGGTCAGCGTCACTGTGAAGAGACCGGGAGGAGCGTGAAACAGGTCAGTATCACTGTGAAGAGGCAGAGAGGGGGATGAAGCAGTTCAGTGTCACTGTGTAGAGACCAGGAGGATTGTGAAGCAGGTCAGTGTCACTGTGTAGCGACCAGGAGGAGTGTGAAGCAGGTCAGTGTCACTGTGAAGAGTCGGGTAGGAGTGTGAAGCAGGTCATCCCCAATGTGAAGATTCCGGGAGCAGTGTGAAGCAGGTCATCCTCACTGTGAAGATACCGGGGGAAGTGTGAAGCAGGTCAGCGTCACTGTGAAGCGACCGGGAGGAGCGTGAAACAGGTGAGTATCACTGTGAAGAGGTAGAGAGGGGGATGAAGCAGATCAGCGTCAGTGTGTAGAGACCAGGAGGAGTGTGAAGCAGGTCAGCGTCACTGTGTAGAGACCAGGAGGAGTGTGAAGCAGGTCAGCGTCACTGTGAAGAGACAGTGAGGATCGTGAAGCAGGTCAGCGTCACTGTGAAGAGACTGGGAGGAGTGTGAAGCAGGTCAGGATCACTGTGAAGAGACAGGGAGGAGTGTGAAGCAGGTCATCCTCACTGTGAAGATACCGGGGGTTGTGTGAAGCAGGTCAGCATCACTGTGAAGAGATGGAAAGGACGATGAAGCAGGTCAGCGTCACTGTGAAGAGACGGGAAGGAGTGTGAAGCAGGTAAGCATCACCGTGAAGAGACCGGGAGTACTGTGAAGCAGGTCAGTATCACTATGAAGAGGCAGAGAGGGGGATGAAGCAGATCAGCGTCACTGTGTAGAGACCAGGAGGAGTGTGAAGCAGGTCAGCGTCACTGTGAAGAGACGGAGAGGAGGATGAAGCAGGTCAGCGTCACTGTGAAGAGACGGGAAGGAGTGTGAAGCAGGTCATTCTCACCGTGAAGAGACCGGGAGGAGCGTGAAACATTTCAGTATCACTGTGAAGAGGCAGAGAGGGGGATGAAGCAGTTCAGTGTCACTGAGTAGAGACCAGGAGGAGTGTGAAGCAGGTCAGTGTCACGGTTTAGAGACCAGGAGGAGTGTGCAGCAGGTCAGTGTCACTGTGAAGAGTCGGGTAGGAGTGTGAAGCAGGTCATCCCCACTGTGAAGATACCGGGTGCAGTGTGAAGCAGGTCATCCTCACTGTGAAGATACCGGGGGTAGTGTGAAGCAGGTCAGTGTCCCTGTGAAGAGACCGGGAGGAGCGTGAAACAGGTGAGTATCACTGTGAGGAGGTAGAGAGGGGGATGAAGCAGATCAGCGTCAGTGTGTAGAGACCAGGAGGAGTGTGGAGCAGGTCAGCGTCACTGTGAAGAGACAATGAGGATCGTGAAGCAGGTCAGCGTCACTGTGAAGAGACTGGGAGGAGTGTGAAGCAGGTCAGGATCACTGTGAAGAAACAGGGAGGAGTGTGAAGCAGGTCATCCTCACTGTGAAGATACCGGGGGTTGTGTGAAGCAGGTCAGCATCACTGTGAAGAGATGGAAAGGAGGATGAAGCAGGTCAGCGTCATTGTGAAGAGACGGGAAGGAGTGTGTAGCAGGTAAGCGTCACCGTGAAGAGACCGGGAGTACTGTGAAGCAGGTCAGTATCGCTGTGAAGAGGCAGAGAGGGAGATGAAGCAGATCAGCGTCACTGTGTAGAGACCAGGAGGAGTGTGAAGCAGGTCAGCATCACTTTGAAGAGACGGGAAGGAGTGTGAAGCAGGTAAGCGTCACCGTGAGGAGACCGGGAGTAGTGTGAAGCAGATCAGCGTCACTGTGAAGAGACCGGGAGGAGCGTCAAACAGGTCAGTATCACTGTGAAGAGGCAGAGAGGGGGATGAAGCAGATCAGCGTCACTGTGTAGAGACCAGGAGGAGTGTGAAGCAGGTCAGCGTCACTGTGAAGAGACAGTGAGGATCGTGAAGCAGGTCAGCGTCACTGTGCAGAGACTGGGAGGAGTGTGAAGCAGGTCAGTATCACAGTGAAGAGACAGGGAGGAGTGTGAAGCAGGTCATCCTCACTGTGAAGCTACCGGGGGTTGTGTGAAGTAGGGCAGCATCACTGTGAAGAAATGGAGAGGAGGATGAAGCAGGTCAGCGTCACTGTGAAGAGACGGGAAGGAGTGTGAAGTAGTTAAGCGTCACCGTGAAGAGACCGGGAGTAGTGTGAAGCAGGTCTGCATCACTGTGAAGAGACCGGGACGAGCGTGAAACAGGTCAGTATCACTGTGAAGAGGCAGAGAGGGGTATGAATCAGATCAGCGTCACAGTGTAGACACCAGGAAGAGTGTGAAGCAGGTCAGCGTCACTGTGTAGAGACCAGGAGGAGTGTGAAGCAGGTCAGCGTCCCTGTGAAGAGACTGGGAGGAGTGTGAAGCAGGTCAGGATATTTGTGAGGAGACCGGGAGGAGTTGAAACAGGTCAGCGTCAATGTGTAGAGACCAGAAGGAGTGTGAAGCACGTCAGCATCACTGTGAAGAGACTGGGAGGAGTGTGAAGCAGGTCAGGATCACTGTGAAGAGACAAGGAGGAGTGTGAAGCAGGTCATCCTCACTGTGAAGATACGGGGGGTTGTGTGAAACAGGTCAGCATCACTGTGAAGAGATGGAGAGGAGGATGAAGCAGGTCAGCGTCACTGTGAAGAGACGGGAAGGAGTGTGAAGCAGGTAAGCGTCACCGTGAAGAGACTGGGACGAGTGTGAAACAGGTCAGTATCACTGTGAAGAGGCAGAGAGGCGGATGAAGCAGATCAGCGTCACTGTGTAGAGACCAGGAGGAGTGTGAAGCAGGTCAGCGACACTGTGAAGAGACGGAGAGGAGAATGAAGCAATTCAGCGTCACTGTGAAGCGACGGGAAGGAGTGTGAAGCAGGTCATTCTCACCATGAAGAGACCGGGAGTAGTATGAAGCAGGTCAGTATCACTGTGAAGAGGCAGAGAGGGGATGAAGCAGTTCAGTGTCACTGTGTAGAGACCAGGAGGAGTGTGAAGCAGGTCAGTGTCACTGTGTAGAGACCAGGAGGAGTGTGAAGCAGGTCAGTGTCACTGTGAAGTGTCGGGTAGGAGTGTGAAGCAGGTCATCCTCACTGTGAAGATACCGGGGGTTGTGTGAAGCAGGTCAGCATCACTGTGAAGAGACGGAGAGGAGGATGAAGCAGGTCAGCGTCACTGTGAAGAGAGGGGAAGAAGTGTGAAGCAGGTCATTCTCACCGTGAAGAGACCAGGACTAGTGTGAAGCAGGTCAGCGTCATTGTGAAGAGACCGGGAGGAGCGTGAAACAGGTCAGTATCACTGTGAAGAGGCAGAGAGGGGGATGAAGCAGTACAGTGTCACTGTGTAGAGACCAGGAGGAGTGTGAAGCAGGTCAATATCATTGTGTTGAGACCAGGAGGAGTGTGAAGCAGGTCAGTGTCACTGTGAAGAGTCGGGTAGTAGTGTGAAGCTGGTTATCCTCACTGTGAAGATACTGGGAGCAGTGTGAAGCAGGTCATCCTCACTGTGAAAATACCGGGGGTAGTGTGAAGCAGGTCAGCGTCACTGTAAAGCAAGCCGGGAGGAGCGTGAAACAGGTGAGTATCACTGTGAAGAGGTAGAAAGGGGGATGAAGCAGATCAGCGTCACTGTGTAGAGACCAGAAGGAGTGTGAAGCAGGTCAGTATCACTGTGAAGAGGCAGAGAGGGGGATGAAGCAGTACAGTGTCACTGTGTAGAGACCAGGAGGAGTGTGAAGCAGGTCAATATCATTGTGTTGAGACCAGGAGGAGTGTGAAGCAGGTCAGTGTCACTGTGAAGAGTCGGGTAGTAGTGTGAAGCTGGTTATCCCCACTGTGAAGATACTGGGAGCAGTGTGAAGCAGGTCATCCTCACTGTGAAAATACCGGGGGTAGTGTGAAGCAGGTCAGCGTCACTGTGAAGCAAGCCGGGAGGAGCGTGAAACATTTGAGTATCACTGTGAAGAGGTAGAAAGGGGGATGAAGCAGATCAGCGTCACTGTGTAGAGACCAGAAGGAGTGTGAAGCAGGTCAGCGTCACTGTGTAGAGACCAGGAGGAGTGTGAAGCAGGTCAGCGTCACTGTGAAGAGACAGTGAGGATCGTGAAGCAGGTCAGCGTCACTGTGAAGAGACTGGGAGGAGTGTGAAGCAGGTCATCCTCACTGTGAAGATACCGGGGGTTGTGTGAAGCAGGTCAGCATCACTGTGAAGAGATGGAAAGGACGATGAAGCAGGTCAGCGTCATTGTGAAGAGACGGGAAGGAGTGTGAAGCAAGTAAGCGTCACCGTGAAGAGACCGGGAGTAATGTGAAGCAGGTCAGTGTCACTATGAAGAGGCAGAGAGGGGGATGAAGCAGATCAGCGTCACTGTGTAGAGACCAGGAGGAGTGTGAAGCAGGTCAGCGTCACTGTGAAGAGACGGAGAGTGGGATGACGCAGGTCAGCGTCTGTGAAGAGACGGTAAGGAGTGTGAAGCAGGTCATTCTCACCGTGAAGAGACCAGGAGGAGCGTGAAACATTTCAGTATCACTGTGAAGAGGCAGAGAGGGGGATGAAGCAGTTCAGTGTCACTGAGTAGAGACCAGGAGGAGTGTGAAGCAGGTCAGTGTCACGGTTTAGAGACCAGGAGGAGTGTGAAGCAGGTCAGTGTCACTGTGAAGAGGTAGAGAGGGGGATGAAGCAGATCAGCGTCAGTGTGTAGAGACCAGGAGGAGTGTGGAGCAGGTCAGAGTCACTGTGAAGAGACGGAGCGGAGGATGAAGCAGGTCAGCGTCACTGTGAAGAGACGGGAAGGAGTGTGAAGCAGGTCATTCTCACTGTGAAGAGACCAGGAGGAGTGTGAAACATTTCAGTATCACTGTGAAGAGGCAGAGAGGGGGATGAAGCAGTTCAGTGTCACTGAGTAGAGACCAGGAGGAGTGTGAAGCAGGTCAGTGTCACGGTTTAGAGACAAGGAGGAGTGTGAAGCAGGTCAGTGTCACTGTGAAGTGTCGGGTAGGAGTGTGAAGCAGGTCATCCCCACTGTGAAGATACCGGGAGCAGTGTGAAGCAGGTCATCCTCACTGTGAAGATACCGGGGGTAGTGTGAAGCAGGTCAGCGTCCCTGTGAAGAGACCGGGAGGAGCGTGAAACAGGTGAGTATCACTGTGAAGAGGTAGAGAGGGGGATGAAGCAGATCAGCGTCAGTGTGTAGAGACCAGGAGGAGTTTGGAGCAGGTCAGCGTCACTGTGAAGAGACAGTGAGGATCGTGAAGCAGCTCAGCGTCACTGTGAAGAGTCAGGGAGGAGTGTGAAGCAGGTCATCCTCACAGTGAAGATACCGGGGGTTGTGTGAAGCAGGTCAGCATCACTGTGAAGAGATGGAAAGGAGGATGAAGCAGGTCAGCGTCATTGTGAAGAGACGGGAAGGAGTGTGAAGCAGGTAAGCGTCACCGTGAAGAGACCAGGGGTATTGTGAAGCAGGTCAGTATCACTGTGAAGAGGCCGAGAGGGGGATGAAGCAGATCAGCGTCACTGTGTAGAGACCAGGAGGAGTGTGAAGCAGTTCAGCATCACTTTGAAGAGACGGGAAGGAGTGTGAAGCAGGTAAGCGTCACCGTGAGCAGACCGGGAGTAGTGTGAAGCAGATCAGCGTCACTGTGAAGAGACCGGGAGGAGTGTGAAGCAGGTCAGCGTCACTGTGAAGAGACAGTGAGGATCGTGAAGCAGGTCAGCGTCACTGTGAAGAGACTGGGAGGAGTGTGAAGCAGGTCAGTATCACAGTGAAGAGACAGGGAGGAGTGTGAAGCAGGTCATCCTCACTGTGAAGATACCGGGGGTTGTGTGAAGCAGAGCAGCATCAGTGTGAAGAGTTGGAGAGGAGGATGAAGCAGGTCAGCGTCACTGTGAAGAGACGGGAAGGAGTGTGAAGCAGGTAAGCGTCACCGTGAAGAGACCGGGGGTAGTGTGAAGCAGGTCAGCATCACTGTGAAGAGACCGCGACGAGCGTGAAACAGGTCAGTATCACTGTGAAGAGGCAGAGAGGGGTATGAAGCAGATCAGCGTCACTGTGTAGACACCAGGAGGAGTGTGAAGCAGGTCAGCGTCACTGTGCAGAGACCAGGAGGAGTGTGAAGCAGGTCAGCGTCCCTGTGAAGAGACTGGGAGGAGTGTGAAGCAGGTCAGGATCACTGTGAAGAGACAAGGAGGAGTGTGAAGCAGGTCATCCTCACTGTGAAGATACGGGGGGTTGTGTGAAGCAGGTCAGCATCACTGTGAAGAGATGGAAAGGAGGATGAAGCAGGTCAGCGTCACTGTGAAGAGACGGGAAGGAGTGTGAAGCAGGTAAGCGTCACCGTGAAGAGACTGGGACGAGCGTGAAACAGGTCAGTATCACTGTGAAGAGGCAGAGAGGCAGATGAAGCAGATCAGCGTCACTGTGTAGAGACCAGGAGGAGAATGAAGCAGGTCAGCGACACTGTGAAGAGACGGAGAGGAGAATGAAGCAGGTCAGCGTCGCTGTGAAGCGACGGGAAGGAGTGTGAAGCAGGTCATTCTCACCATGGAGAGACCGGGAGTAGTGTGAAGCAGGTCAGCGTCACTGTGAAGGGACCGGGAGGAGCATGAAACAGGTCAGTACCACTGTGAAGAGGAGAGAGGGGGATGAAGCAGTTCAGTGTCACTGTGTAGAGACCAGGAGGAGTGTGAAGCAGGTCAGTGTCACTGTGTAGAGACCAGGTGAAGTGTGAAGCAGGTCAGTGTCACTGTGAAGTGTCGGGTAGGACTGTGAAGCAGGTCATCCTCACTGTGAAGATACCGGGGGTTGTGTGAAGCAGGTCAGCATCACTGTGAAGAGACGGAGAGGAGGATGAAGCAGGTCAGCGTCACTGTGAAGAGACGGGAAGAAGTGTGAAGCAGGTCATTCTCAATGTGAAGAGACCGGGAGTAGTGTGAAGCAGGTCAGCGTCACTGTGAAGAGACCGGGAGGAGCGTGAAGCAGGTCAGTATCACTGTGCACAGGCAGAGAGGGGGATGAAGCAGATCAGTGTCACTGTGTAGAGACCAGGAGGAGGGTGAAGTAGGTCAATGTCACTGTGTAGAGACCAGGAGGAGTGTGAAGCAGGTCAGTGTCACTGTGAAGAGTCGGGTAGTAGTGTGAAGCTGGTCATCCCCACTGTGAAGATACCGGATGCAGTGTGAAGCAGGTCATCCTCACTGTGAAGATACCGGGGGTAGTGTGAAGCAGGTCAGCGTCACTGTGACGCGACCGGGAGGAGCGTGAAACAGGTGAGTATCACTGTGAAGAGTTAGAGAGGGGGATGAAGCAGATCAGCGTCACTGTGTAGAGACCAGGAGGAGTGTGAAGCAGGTCAGCGTCACTGTGAAGAGACAGTGAGGATCGGGAAGCAGGTCAGCGTTACTGTGAAGAGACTAGGAGGAGTGTGAAGCAGGTCATCCTCACTGTGAAGATACCGGGGGTAGTGTGAAGCAGGTCAGCATCACTGTGAAGAGACGGGAAGGAGTGTGAAGCAGGTAAGCGTCACCGTGAAGAGACCGGGAGTAGTGTGAAGCAGGTCAGCGTCACTGTGAAGAGACCAGGAGGAGCGTGAAACAGGTCAGTATCACTTTGAAGAGGCAGAGAGGGGGATGAAGCAGATTAGCGTCACTGTGTAGAGACCAGGATGAGTGTGAAGCAGGAAGCGTCACTGTGAAGAAACAGTGAGGATCGTGAAGCAGGTCAGCGTCACTGTGAAGAGATTGGGAGTATTGTGAAGCAGGTCAGGATCACTGTGAAGAGACAGGGAGGAGTGTGAAGCATGTCATCCCCACTGTGAAGATACCGGGGGTTGAGTGAAGCAGGTCAGCATCACTGTGAAGAGATGGAGAGGAGGATGAAGCAGGTCAGCGTCACTGTGAAGAGACCAGGAGGACTGTGCAACAGGTCAGCGTTAGTGTGAAGAGACTGGGAGGAGTGTGAAGCAGGTCAGGATCACAGTGAGGAGACCAGGAGGAGTGTGAAGCAGGTCAGCGACAATGTGTAGAGACCAGGAGGACTGTGAAGCACGTCAGCGTCACTGTAAAGAGATGGGGAGCAGTGTGAAGCAGTTCAGCATCACTGTAAAGAGAACGAGAGGAGTGTGAAGCAGGTCAGCACCACTGTAAAGAGATGGGGAGGACTGTGTAGCATGTCAGCATCACTGTAAAGAGATGGGGAGGAGTGTGAAGCAGGTCAGCATCTTTGTGAAGAGACTGGGAGGAGAGTGAACCTGGTCAGGATCACTGTGAAGTGACGGGTAGGAGTGTGAAGCAGGTCATCCCCACTGTGAAGATACCGGGAGCAGTGTGAAGTAGGTCATCCACACTGTGAAGATACCTGGAGCAGTGTGAAGCAGGTCAGCATCACTGTAAAGAGACGGAGAGGAGGATGAAGCAGGTCAGCGTCACTGTGAAGAGACGGGAAGAAGCGTGAAGCAGGTCATTCTCACCTTGAAGAGACCGGGAGTAGTGTGAAGCAGGTCAGCGTCACTGTGAAGAGACCGGGAGGAGCGTGAAGCAGGTCAGTATCACTGTAAAGAGGCAGAGAGGGGGATGAAGCAGTTCAGTGTCACTGTGTAGAGACCTGGAGGAGTGTGATGCAGGTCAGTGTCACTGTGTAGAGACCAGGAGGAGTGTGAAGCAGGTCAGTGTCACTGTGAAGAGTCGGGTAGGAGTGTGAAGCAGGTCATCCGCACTGTGAAGATACCGGGAGCAGTGTGAAGCAGGTCATCCTCACTGTGAAGATACCGGGGGTAGTGTGAAGCAGGTCAGCGTCATTGTGAAGAGACCGGGAGGAGCGTGAAACAGGTGAGTATCACTGTGAAGAGGTAGAGAGGGGGATGAAGCAGATCAGCGTCACTGTGTAGAGACCAGGAGGAGTATGAAGCAGGTCAGCGTCACTGTGTAGAGACCAGGAGGAGTGTGAAGCAGGTCAGCGTCACTGTGAAAAGACAGTGAGGATCGTGAAGCAGGTCAGCGTCACTTTGAAGAGACTGGGAGGAGTGTGAAGCAGGTCAGGATCACTGTGAAGAGACAGGGAGGAGTGTGAAGCAGGTCATCCTCACTGTGAAGATACCGGGGGTTGTGTGAAGCAGGTCAGCATCACTGTGAAGAGATGGAAAGGACGATGAAGCAGGTCAGCGTCATTGTGAAGAGACGGGAAGGAGTGTGAAGCACGTAAGCGTCACCGTGAAGAGACCGGGAGTACTGTGAAGCAGGTCAGTATCACTATGAAGAGGCAGAGA
The DNA here is from genome assembly GCF_017639515.1 of Carcharodon carcharias. Classification (NCBI taxonomy): domain Eukaryota; kingdom Metazoa; phylum Chordata; class Chondrichthyes; order Lamniformes; family Lamnidae; genus Carcharodon; species Carcharodon carcharias. The sequence goes on along the minus strand of NC_054478.1, from coordinate 69,255,547 downwards.
GGGGGATGAAGCAGATCAGCGTTACTGTGTAGAGACCAGGAGGAGTGTGAAGCAGGTCAGCGACACTGTGAAGAGACGGAGAGTGGGATGAAGCAGGTCAGCGTCACTGTGAAGAGACGGTAAGGAGTGTGAAGCAGGTCATTCTCACCATGAAGAGACCAGGAGGAGCGTGAAACATTTCAGTATCACTGTGAAGAGGCAGAGAGGGGGATGAAGCAGTTCAGTGTCACTGAGTAGAGACCAGGAGGAGTGTGAAGCAGGTCAGTGTCACGGTTTAGAGACCAGGTGGAGTGTGAAGCAGGTCAGTGTCACTGTGAAGAGTCGGGTAGGAGTGTGAAGCAGGTCATCCCCACTGTGAAGATACCGGGAGCAGTGTGAAGCAGGTCATCCTCACTGTGAAGATACCGGGGGTAGTGTGAAGCAGGTCAGCGTCCCTGTGAAGAGCCCGGGAGGAGCGTGAAACAGGTCAGTATCATGTGAAGAGGTAGAGAGGGAGATGAAGCAGATCAGTGTCAGTGTGTAGAGACCAGGAGGAGTGTGGAGCAGGTCAGCGTCACTGTGAAGATACCGGGGGTTGTGTGAAGCAGGTCAGCATCACTGTGAAGAGATGGAAAGGAGGATGAAGCAGGTCAGCGTCATTGTGAAGAGACGGGAAGGAGTGTGAAGCAGGTCAGCGTCACCGTGAAGAGACCAGGAGTACTTTGAAGCAGGTCAGTATCTCTGTGAAGAGGCAGAGAGGGGAATGAAGCAGATCAGCGTCACTGTGTAGAGACCAGGAGGAGTGTGAAGCAGGTCAGCATCACTTTGAAGAGACGGGAAGGAGTGTGAAGCAGGTCAGCGTCACCGTGAGGAGACCGGGAGGAGTGTGAAGCAGATCAGCGTCACAGTGAAGAGACCGGGAGGAGCGTGAAACAGGTCAGTATCATGTGAAGAGGCAGAGAGGGGGATGAAGCAGATCGGCGTCACTGTGTAGAGACCAGGAGGAGTGTGAAGCAGGTCAGCGTCACTGTGAAGAGACAGTGAGGATCGTGAAGCAGGTCAGTGTCACTGTGAAGAGACTGGGAGGAGTGTGAAGCAGGTCAGTATCACAGTGAAGAGACAGGGAGGAGTGCGAAGCAGGTCATCCTCACTGTGAAGTTACCGGCGGTTGTGTGAAGCAGGGCAGCATCACTGTGAAGAGACGGGAAGGAGTGTGAAGCAGGTAAGCGTCACCGTGAAGATACCGGGAGTAGTGTGAAGCAGGTCAGCGTCACTGTGAAGAGACCGGGAGGAGCGTGAAGCGGGTCAGTATCACTGTGAAGAGGCAGAGAGGGGGATGAAGCAGTTCAGTGTCACTGTGTAGAGACCAGGAGGAGTGTGAAGCAGGTCAGTGTCACTGTGAAGAGTCGGGTAGTAGTGTGAAGCTGGTCATCCCCACTGTGAAGATACCGGGAGCAGTGTGAAGCAGGTCATTCTCACTGTGAAGATACCGGGGGTAGTGTGAAGCAGGTCAGCGTCACTGTGAAGCGACCGGGAGGAGCGTGAAACAGGTGAGTATCACTGTGAAGAGTTAGAGAGGGGGATGAAGCAGATCAGCGTCACTGTGTAGAGACCAGGAGGAGTGTGAAGCAGGTCAGCGTCACTGTGTAGAGATAGGAGGAGTGTGAAGCAGGTCAGCGTCACTGTGAAGAGACAGTGAGGATCGTGAAGCAGGTCAGCGTTACTGTGAAGAGACTGGGAGGAGTGTGAAGCAGGTCATCCTCACTGTGAAGATACCGGGGGTAGTGTGAAGCAGGTCAGCATCACTGTGAAGAGACGGGAAGGAGTGTGAAGCAGGTAAGCGTCACCGTGAAGAGACCGGGAGTACTGTGAAGCAGGTCAGTATCACTATGAAGAGGCAGAGAGGGGGATTTAGCAGATCAGCGTCACTGTGTAGAGACCAGGAGGAGTGTGAAGCAGGTCAATGTCACTGTGTAGAGACCAGGAGGAGTGTGAAGCAGGTCAGTGTCACTGTGAAGAGTCGGGTAGTAGTGTGAAGCTGGTCATCCCCACTGTGAAGATACCGGGAGCAGCGTGAAGCAGGTCATCCTCACTGTGAAGATACCGGGGGTAGTGTGAAGCAGGTCAGCGTCAGTGTGAAGAGACTGGGAGGAGTGTGAAGCAGGTCAGGATCACTGTGAGGAGACCGGGAGGAGTGTGAAGCAGATCAGCGTCACTGTGAAGAGACCGGGAGGAGCGTGAAACAGGTCAGTATCATGTGAAGAGGCAGAGAGGGGGATGAAGCAGATCGGCGTCACTGTGTAGAGACCAGGAGGAGTGTGAAGCAGGTCAGCATCACTTTGAAGAGACGGGAAGGAGTGTGAAGCAGGTAAGCGTCACCGTGAGGAGACCGGGAGTAGTGTGAAGCAGATCAGCGTCACTGTGAAGAGACCGGGAGGAGCGTGAAACAGGTGAGTATCATTGTGAAGAGGTAGAGAGGGGGATGAAGCAGATCAGCGTCACTGTGTAGAGACCAGGAGGAGTGTGGAGCAGGTCAGCGTCACTGTGAAGAGTCAGTGAGGATCGTGAAGCAGGTCAGCGTCACTGTGAAGAGTCTGGGAGGAGTGTGAAGCAGGTCAGGATCACTGTGAAGAGACAGGGAGGAGTGTGAAGCAGGTCATCCTCACTGTGAAGATACCGGGGGTAGTGTGAAGCAGGTCAGCATCACTGTGAAGAGACGGGAAGGAGTGTGAAGCAGGTAAGCGTCACCGTGAAGAGACCGGGAGTACTGTGAAGCAGGTCAGTATCACTATGAAGAGGCAGAGAGGGGGATTTAGCAGATCAGCGTCACTGTGTAGAGACCAGGAGGAGTGTGAAGCAGGTCAACGTCACTGTGAAGAGACGGAGAGGAGGATGAAGCAGGTCAGCGTCACTGTGAAGAGACGGTAAGGAGTGTCAAGCAGGTCATTCTCACCGTGAAGAGACCGGGAGGAGAGTGAAACATTTCAGTATCACTGTGAAGAGGCAGAGAGGGGGATGAAGCAGTTCACTGTCACTGAGTAGAGACCAGGAGGAGTGTGAAGCAGGTCAGTGTCACGGTTTAGAGACCAGGAGGAATGTGAAGCAGGTCAGTGTCACTGTGAAGAGTCGGGTAGGAGCGTGAAGCAGGTCATCCCGACTGTGAAGATACCGGGAGCAGTGTGAAGCAGGTCATCCTCACTGTGAAGATACCGGGGGTAGTGTGAAGCAGGTCAGTGTCCCTGTGAAGAGACCGGGAGGAGCGTGAAACAGGTGAGTATCACTGTGAAGAGGTAGAGAGGGGGATGAAGCAGATCAGCATCAGTGTGTAGAGACCAGGAGGAGTGTGGAGCAGGTCAGCGTCACTGTGAAGAGACAATGAGGATCGTGAAGCAGGTCAGCGTCACTGTGAAGAGACTGGGAGGAGTGTGAAGCAGGTCAGGATCACTGTGAAGAAACAGGGAGGAGTGTGAAGCAGGTCATCCTCACTGTGAAGATACCGGGGGTTGTGTGAAGCAGGTCAGCATCACTGTGAAGAGATGGAAAGGAGGATGAAGCAGGTCAGCGTCATTGTGAAGAGACGGGAAGGAGTGTGTAGCAGGTAAGCGTCACCGTGAAGAGACCGGGAGTACTGTGAAGCCGGTCAGTATCACTGTGAAGAGGCAGAGAGGGGGATGAAGCAGATCAGTGTCACTGTGTAGAGACCAGGAGGAGTGTGAAGCAGGTCAGCATCACTTTGAAGAGACGGGAAGGAGTGTGAAGCAGGTAAGCGTCACCGTGAGGAGACCGGGAGGAGCGTCAAACAGGTCAGTATCACTGTGAAGAGGCAGAGAGGGGGATGAAGCAGATCAGCGTCACTGTGTAGAGACCAGGAGGAGTGTGAAGCAGGTCAGCGTCACTGTGAAGAGACAGTGAGGATCGTGAAGCAGGTCAGCGTCACTGCGAAGAGACTGGGAGGAGTGTGAAGCAGGTCAGTATCACAGTGAAGAGACAGGGAGGAGTGTGAAGCAGGTCATCCTCACTGTGAAGCTACCGGGGGTTGTGTGAAGCAGGGCAGCATCACTGTGAAGAAATGGAGAGGAGAATGAAGCAGGTCAGCGTCACTGTGAAGAGAAGGGAAGGAGTGTGAAGTAGTTAAGCGTCACTGTGAAGAGACCGGGAGTAGTGTGAAGCAGGTCTGCATCACTGTGAAGAGACCGGGACGAGCGTGAAACAGGTCAGTATCACTGTGAAGAGGCAGAGAGGGGTACGAATCAGATCAGCGTCACAGTGTAGACACCAGGAAGAGTGTGAAGCAGGTCAGCGTCACTGTGTAGAGATGGAGAGGAGAATGAAGCAGGTCAGCGTCACTGTGAAGAGACGGGAAGAAGTGTGGAGCAGGTCATTCTCACCGTGAAGAGACCGGGAGTAGTGTGAAGCAGGTCATCGTCACTGTGAAGAGACCGGGAGGAACGTGAAACAGGTCAGTATCACTGTGAAGAGGCAGAGAGGGGGATGAAGGAGTACAGTATCACTGTGTAGAGACCAGGAGGAGTGTGAACCAGGTCAATATCATTGTGTAGAGACCAGGAGGAGTGTGAAGCAGGTAAGCGTCACTGTTAAGAGGCTGGGAGCAGTGTGAAGCAGGTCAGGATCACTATGAAGAGACAGGGAGGAGTTTGAAGCAGTTCACCCTCACTGTGAAGGTACCGGGGGTTGTGTGAAGCAGGTCAGCATCACTGTGAAGAGATGGAGAGGAGGATGAAGCAGGTCAGCGTCACTGTGAAGAGACGGGAAGGAGTGTGAAGCAAGTAAGCGTCACCGTAAAGAGACCGGGAGTAGTGTGAAGCAGGTGAGCGTCACTTGAAGAGACCGGGACGAGCGTGAAACAGGTCAGTATCACTGTGAAGAGGCAGAGAGGGGGATGAATCAGATCAGCGTCACTGTGTAGAGTCCAGGAGGAATGTGAAGCAGGTCAGCGTCACTGTATAGAGACCAGGAGGAGTGTGAAGAATGTCAGCGCCACTGTGAAGAGACTGGGAGGAGTGTGAAGCAGGTCAGGATCATTGTGAGGAAAGCGGGACGAGTGTGAAGCAGGTCAGCGTCAATGTGTAGAGACCAGGAGGAGTGTGAAGCAGGTCAGCGTCACCGTGAAGAGACTGGGAGTACTGTGAAGCAGGTCAGCGTCACTGTGAAGATACCGGGGGTAGTGTGAAGCAGGTCAGCATCACTGTGAAGAGACGGAAAGGAGTGTGAAGCAGGTAAGCATCACCGTGAAGAGACCAGGAGTACTGTGAAGCAGGTCAGTATCACTGTGAAGAGGCAGAGAGAGGAATGAAGCAGATCAGCGTCACTGTGTAGAGACCAGGAGGAGTGTGAAGCAGGTCAGCATCACTTTGAAGAGACGGGAAGGAGTGTGAAGCAGGTCAGCTTCACTGTGAGGAGACCGGGAGGAGTGTGAAGCAGATCAGCGTCACTGTGAAGAGACCGGGAGGAGCGTGAAACAGGTCAGTATCATGTGAAGAGACAGAGAGGGGGATGAAGCAGATCAGCATCAGTGTGTAGAGACCAGGAGGAGTGTGGAGCAGGTCAGCGTCACTGTGAAGATACAGGGGGTTGTGTGAAGCAGGTCAGCATCACTGTGAAGAGATGGAAAGGAGGATGAAGCAGGTCAGCGTCATTGTGAAGAGACGGGAAGGAGTGTGAAGCAGGTAAGCGTCACCGTGAAGAGACCAGGAGTACTGTGAAGCAGGTCAGTATCACTGTGAAGAGGCAGAGAGGGGAATGAAGCAGATCAGCGTCACTGTGTAGAGACCAGGAGGAGTGTGAAGCAGGTCAGCATCACTTTGAAGAGACGGGAAGGAGTGTGAAGCAGGTCAGCGTCACCGTGAGGAGACTGGGAGGAGTGTGAAGCAGATCAGCGTCACTGTGAAGAGACCGGGAGGAGCGTGAAACAGGTCAGTATCATGTGAAGAGGCAGAGAGGGGGATGAAGCAGATCGGCGTCACTGTGTAGAGACCAGGAGGAGTGTGAAGCAGGTCAGCGTCACTGTGAAGAGACAGTGAGGATCGTGAAGCAGGTCAGTGTCACTGTGAAGAGACTGGGAGGAGTGTGAAGCAGGTCAGTATCACAGTGAAGAGACAGGGAGGAGTGTGAAGCAGGTCATCCTCACTGTGACGTTACCGGCGGTTGTGTGAAGCAAGGCAGCATCACTGTGAAGAGATGGAGAGGAGGATGAAGCAGGTCAGCGTCACTGTGAAGAGACGGGAAGGAGTGTGAAGCAGGTAAGCGTCACCGTGAAGAGACCGGGAGTAGTGTGAAGCAGGTCAGCGTCACTGTGAAGAGACCGGGAGGAGCGTGAAGCGGGTCAGTATCACTGTGAAGAGGCAGAGAGGGGGATGAAGCAGTTCAGTGTCACTGTGTAGAGACCAGGAGGAGTGTGAAGCAGGTCAATGTCACTGTGTAGAGACCAGGAGGAGTGTGAAGCAGGTCAGTGTCACTGTGAAGAGTCGGGTAGTAGTGTGAAGCTGGTCATCCCCACTGTGAAGATACCGGGAGCAGCGTGAAGCAGGTCATCCTCACTGTGAAGATACCGGGGGTAGTGTGAAGCAGGTCAGCGTCACTGTGAAGAGACCAGGAGGAGCGTGAAACAGGTCAGTATCACTTTGAAGAGGCAGAGAGGGGGATGAAGCAGATCAGCGTCACTGTGTAGAGACCAGGAGGACTGTGAAGCAGGTCAGCGTCAGTGTGAAGAGACTGGGAGGAGTGTGAAGCAGGTCAGGATCACAGTGAGGAGACCAGGAGGAGTGTGAAGCAGGTCAGCGTCAATGTGTAGAGACCAGGAGGAATGTGAAGCAGGTCAGCGTCACTGTGAAGGGACAGTGAGGATCGTGAAGCAGGTCAGCGTCACTGTGTAGAGACCAGGAGGACTGTGAAGCCAGTCAGCATCACTGTAAAGATATGGGGAGGAGTGTGAAGCAGTTCAGCATCACTGTAAAGAGACCGAGAGGACTGTGAAGCAGGTCAGCATCACTGTAAAGAGATGGGGAGGACTGTGAAGCATGTCAGCATCACTGTAAAGAGATGGGGAGGAGTGTGAAGCAGGTCAGCATCTTTGTGAAGAGACTGGGAGGAGAGTGAACCTGGTCAGGATCACTGTGAAGAGACGGGTAGGACTGTGAAGCCGGTCATCCCAACTGTGAAGATACCGGGAACAGAGTGAAGTAGGTCATCCCCACTGTGAAGATACCGGGAGCAGTGTGAAGCAGGTCAGCACCACTGTAAAGATTCGGAGAGGAGGATGAAGCAGGTCAGCGTCACTGTGAAGAGACGGGAAGAAGTGTGAAGCAGGTCATTCTCACCTTGAAGAGACCGGGAGTAGTGTGAAGCAGGTCAGCGTCACTGTGAAGAGACTGGGAGGAGTGTGAAGCAGGTCAGGATCACTGTGAAGAGACAGGGAGGAGCGTGAAACAGGTCAGTATCACGGTGAAGAGGCAGAGAGGGGGATGAAGCAGATCAGCGTCACTGTGTAGAGACCAGGAGGAGTGTGAAGCAGGTCAGCGTCACTGTGTAGAGACCAGGAGGAGTGTGAAGCAGGTCAGCGTCACTGTGAAGAGACCGTGAGGATCGTGAAGCAGGTCAGCGTCACTGTGAAGAGACTGGGAGGAGTGTGAAGCAGGTCAGGATCACTGTGAAGAGACAGGGAGGAGTGTGAAGCAGGTCAGGATCATTGTGAGGAAAGCGGGACGAGTGTGAAGCAGGTCAGCGTCAATGTGTAGAGACCAGGAGGAGTGTGAAGCAGGTCAGCGTCACCGTGAAGAGACTGGGAGTACTGTGAAGCAGGTCAGCGTCACTGTGAAGATACCGGGGGTAGTGTGAAGCAGGTCAGCATCACTGTGAAGAGACGGAAAGGAGTGTGAAGCAGGTAAGCATCACCGTGAAGAGACCAGGAGTACTGTGAAGCAGGTCAGTATCACTGTGAAGAGGCAGAGAGGGGAATGAAGCAGATCAGCGTCACTGTGTAGAGACCAGGAGGAGTGTGAAGCAGGTCAGCATCACTTTGAAGAGACGGGAAGGAGTGTGAAGCAGGTCAGCTTCACCGTGAGGAGACCGGGAGGAGTGTGAAGCAGATCAGCGTCACTGTGAAGAGACCGGGAGGAGCGTGAAACAGGTCAGTATCATGTGAAGAGACAGAGAGGGGGATGAAGCAGATCAGCGTCAGTGTGTAGAGACCAGGAGGAGTGTGGAGCAGGTCAGCGTCACTGTGAAGATACAGGGGGTTGTGTGAAGCAGGTCAGCATCACTGTGAAGAGATGGAAAGGAGGATGAAGCAGGTCAGCGTCATTGTGAAGAGACGGGAAGGAGTGTGAAGCAGGTAAGCGTCACCGTGAAGAGACCAGGAGTACTGTGAAGCAGGTCAGTATCACTGTGAAGAGGCAGAGAGGGGAATGAAGCAGATCAGCGTCACTGTGTAGAGACCAGGAGGAGTGTGAAGCAGGTCAGCATCACTTTGAAGAGACGGGAAGGAGTGTGAAGCAGGTCAGCGTCACCGTGAGGAGACTGGGAGGAGTGTGAAGCAGATCAGCGTCACTGTGAAGAGACCGGGAGGAGCGTGAAACAGGTCAGTATCATGTGAAGAGGCAGAGAGGGGGATGAAGCAGATCGGCGTCACTGTGTAGAGACCAGGAGGAGTGTGAAGCAGGTCAGCGTCACTGTGAAGAGACAGTGAGGATCGTGAAGCAGGTCAGTGTCACTGTGAAGAGACTGGGAGGAGTGTGAAGCAGGTCAGTATCACAGTGAAGAGACAGGGAGGAGTGTGAAGCAGGTCATCCTCACTGTGACGTTACCAGCGGTTGTGTGAAGCAAGGCAGCATCACTGTGAAGAGATGGAGAGGAGGATGAAGCAGGTCAGCGTCACTGTGAAGAGACGGGAAGGAGTGTGAAGCAGGTAAGCGTCACCGTGAAGAGACCGGGAGTAGTGTGAAGCAGGTCAGCGTCACTGTGAAGAGACCGGGAGGAGCGTGAAGCGGGTCAGTATCACTGTGAAGAGGCAGAGAGGGGGATGAAGCAGTTCAGTGTCACTGTGTAGAGACCAGGAGGAGTGTGAAGCAGGTCAATGTCACTGTGTAGAGACCAGGAGGAGTGTGAAGCAGGTCAGTGTCACTGTGAAGAGTCGGGTAGTAGTGTGAAGCTGGTCATCCCCACTGTGAAGATACCGGGAGCAGCGTGAAGCAGGTCATCCTCACTGTGAAGATACCGGGGGTAGTGTGAAGCAGGTCAGCGTCACTGTGAAGAGACCAGGAGGAGCGTGAAACAGGTCAGTATCACTTTGAAGAGGCAGAGAGGGGGATGAAGCAGATCAGCGTCACTGTGTAGAGACCAGGAGGACTGTGAAGCAGGTCAGCGTCAGTGTGAAGAGACTGGGAGGAGTGTGAAGCAGGTCAGGATCACAGTGAGGAGACCAGGAGGAGTGTGAAGCAGGTCAGCGTCAATGTGTAGAGACCAGGAGGAATGTGAAGCAGGTCAGCGTCACTGTGAAGGGACAGTGAGGATCGTGAAGCAGGTCAGCGTCACTGTGTAGAGACCAGGAGGACTGTGAAGCCAGTCAGCATCACTGTAAAGATATGGGGAGGAGTGTGAAGCAGTTCAGCATCACTGTAAAGAGACCGAGAGGACTGTGAAGCAGGTCAGCATCACTGTAAAGAGATGGGGAGGACTGTGAAGCATGTCAGCATCACTGTAAAGAGATGGGGAGGAGTGTGAAGCAGGTCAGCATCTTTGTGAAGAGACTGGGAGGAGAGTGAACCTGGTCAGGATCACTGTGAAGAGACGGGTAGGACTGTGAAGCCGGTCATCCCCACTGTGAAGATACCGGGAGCAGAGTGAAGTAGGTCATCCCCACTGTGAAGATACCGGGAGCAGTGTGAAGCAGGTCAGCACCACTGTAAAGATTCGGAGAGGAGGATGAAGCAGGTCAGCGTCACTGTGAAGAGACGGGAAGAAGTGTGAAGCAGGTCATTCTCACCTTGAAGAGACCGGGAGTAGTGTGAAGCAGGTCAGCGTCACTGTGAAGAGACTGGGAGGAGTGTGAAGCAGGTCAGGATCACTGTGAAGAGACAGGGAGGAGCGTGAAACAGGTCAGTATCACGGTGAAGAGGCAGAGAGGGGGATGAAGCAGATCAGCGTCACTGTGTAGAGACCAGGAGGAGTGTGAAGCAGGTCAGCGTCACTGTGTAGAGACCAGGAGGAGTGTGAAGCAGGTCAGCGTCACTGTGAAGAGACCGTGAGGATCGTGAAGCAGGTCAGCGTCACTGTGAAGAGACTGGGAGGAGTGTGAAGCAGGTCATCCTCACTTTGAAGACACCGGGGGTTGTGTGAAGCAGGTCAGCATCACTGTGAAGATATGGAGAGGAGGATGAAGCAGGACAGCGTCACTATGAAGAGACGGGAAGGAGTGTGAAGCAGGTAAGCGTCACCGTGAAGAGACCGGGAGTACTGTGAAGCAGGTCAGCGTCACTGTGAAGAGACCGGGACGAGTGTGAAACAGGTCAGTATCACTGCAAAGAGGCAGAGAGGGGGATGAAGCAGAACAGCGTCACTGTGTAGAGACCAGGAGGAGTGTGAAGCAGGTAAGCGTCACTGTTAAGAGGCTGGGAGCAGTGTGAAGCAGGTCAGGATCACTATGAAGAGACAGGGAGGAGTGTGAAGCAGTTCACCCTCACTGTGAAGGTACCGGGGGTTGTGTGAAGCAGGTCAGCATCACTGTGAAGAGATGGAGAGGAGGATGAAGCAGGTCAGCGTCACTGTGAAGAGACGGGAAGGAGTGTGAAGCTAGTAGGCGTCACCGTGAAGAGACCGGGAGTAGTGTGAAGCAGGTGAGCGTCACTTGAAGAGACCGGGACGAGCGTGAAACAGGTCAGTATCACTGTGAAGAGGCAGAGAGGGGGATGAAGCAGATCAGCGTCACTGTGTAGAGTCCAGGAGGAGTGTGAAGCAGGTCAGCGTCACTGTGTAGAGACCAGCAGGAGTGTGAAGAATGTCAGCGCCACTGTGAAGAGACTGGGAGGAGTGTGAAGCAGGTCAGGATCATTGTGAGGAAACCGGGACGAGTGTGAAGCAGATCAGCGTCAATGTGTAGAGACCAGGAGGAGTGTGAAGCAGGTCAGCGTCACCGTGAAGAGACTGGGAGTACTGTGAAGCAGGTCAGCGTCACTGTGAAGATACCGGGGGTAGTGTGAAGCAGGTCAGCATCACTGTGAAGAGACGGAAAGGAGTGTGAAGCAGGTAAGCGTCACCGTGAAGAGACCAGGAGTACTGTGAAGCAGGTCAGTATCACTGTGAAGAGGCAGAGAGGGGAATGAAGCAGATCAGCGTCACTGTGTAGAGACCAGGAGGAGTGTGAAGCAGGTCAGCATCACTTTGAAGAGACGGGAAGGAGTGTGAAGCAGGTCAGCGTCACCGTGAGGAGACTGGGAGGAGTGTGAAGCAGATCAGCGTCACTGTGAAGAGACCGGGAGGAGCGTGAAACAGGTCAGTATCATGTGAAGAGGCAGAGAGGGGGATGAAGCAGATCGGCGTCACTGTGTAGAGACCAGGAGGAGTGTGAAGCAGGTCAGCGTCACTGTGAAGAGACAGTGAGGATCGTGAAGCAGGTCAGTGTCACTGTGTAGAGACTGGGAGGAGTGTGAAGCAGGTCAGTATCACAGTGAAGAGACAGGGAGGAGTGTGAAGCAGGTCATCCTCACTGTGAAGTTACCGGCGGTTGTGTGAAGCAGGGCAGCATCACTGTGAAGAGATGGAGAGGAGGATGAAGCAGGTCAGCGTCACTGTGAAGAGACGGGAAGGAGTGTGAAGCAGGTAAGCGTCACCGTGAAGAGACCGGGAGTAGTGTGAAGCAGGTCAGCGTCACTGTGAAGCGACCGGGAGGAGCGTGAAGCGGGTCAGTATCACTGTGAAGAGGCAGAAAGGGGGATGAAGCAGTTCAGTGTCACTGTGTAGAGACCAGGAGGAGTGTGAAGCAGGTCAATGTCACTGTGTAGAGACCAGGAGGAGTGTGAAGCAGGTCAGTGACACTGTGAAGAGTCGGGTAGTAGTGTGAAGCTGGTCATCCCCACTGTGAAGATACCGGGAGCAGTGTGAAGCAGGTCATCCTCACTGTGAGGATACCGGGGGTAGTGTGAAGCAGGTCAGCGTCACTGTGAAGCGACCGGGAGGAGCGTGAAACAGGTGAGTATCACTGTGAAGAGTTAGAGAGGGGGATGAAGTAGATCAGCGTCACTGTGTAGAGACCAGGAGGAGTGTGAAGCAGGTCAGCGTCACTGTGTAGAGACCAGGAGGAGTGTGAAGCAGGTCAGCGTCACTGTGAAGAGACCAGGAGGAGCGTGAAACAGGTCAGTATCACTTTGAAGAGGCAGAGAGGGGGATGAAGCAGATCAGCGTCACTGTGTAGAGACCAGGAGGACTGTGAAGCAGGTCAGCGTCAGTGTGAAGAGACTGGGAGGATTGTGAAGCAGGTCAGGATCACAGTGAGGAGACCAGGAGGAGTGTGAAGCAGGTCAGCGTCAATGTGTAGAGACCAGGAGGAATGTGAAGCAGGTCAGCGTCACTGTGAAGGGACAGTGAGGATCGTGAAGCAGGTCAGCGTCACTGTGTAGAGACCAGGAGGACTGTGAAGCCAGTCAGCATCACTGTAAAGAGATGGGGAGGAGTATGAAGCAGTTCAGCATCACTGTAAAGAGACCGAGAGGACTGTGAAGCAGGTCAGCATCACTGTAAAGAGATGTGGAGGACTGTGAAGCATGTCAGCATCACTGTAAAGAGATGGGGAAGAGTGTGAAGCAGGTCAGCATCTTTGTGAAGAGACTGGGAGGAGAGTGAACCTGGTCAGGATCACTGTGAAGAGACGGGTAGGAGTGTGAAGCCGGTCATCCCCACTGTGAAGATACCGGGAGCAGAGTGAAGTAGGTCATCCCCACTGTGAAGATACCGGGAGCAGTGTGAAGCAGGTCAGCACCACTGTAAAGAGACGGAGAGGAGGATGAAGCAGGTCAGCGTCACTGTGAAGAGACGGGAAGAAGTGTGAAGCAGGTCATTCTCACCTTGAAGAGACCGGGAGTAGTGTGAAGCAGGTCAGCGTCACTGTGAAGAGACTGGGAGGAGTGTGAAGCAGGTCAGGATCACTGTGAAGAGACAGGGAGGAGCGTGAAACAGGTCAGTATCACGGTGAAGAGGCAGAGAGGGGGATGAAGCAGATCAGCGTCACTGTGTAGAGACCAGGAGGAGTGTGAAGCAGGTCAGCGTCACTGTGTAGAGACCAGGAGGAGTGTGAAGCAGGTCAGCGTCACTGTGAAGAGACCGTGAGGATCGTGAAGCAGGTCAGCGTCACTGTGAAGAGACTGGGAGGAGTGTGAAGCAGGTCATCCTCACTTTGAAGACACCGGGGGTTGTGTGAAGCAGGTCAGCATCACTGTGAAGATATGGAGAGGAGGATGAAGCAGGACAGCGTCACTATGAAGAGACGGGAAGGAGTGTGAAGCAGGTAAGCGTCACCGTGAAGAGACCGGGAGTACTGTGAAGCAGGTCAGCGTCACTGTGAAGAGACCGGGACGAGTGTGAAACAGGTCAGTATCACTGCAAAGAGGCAGAGAGGGGGATGAAGCAGAACAGCGTCACTGTGTAGAGACCAGGAGGAGTGTGAAGCAGGTAAGCGTCACTGTTAAGAGGCTGGGAGCAGTGTGAAGCAGGTCAGGATCACTATGAAGAGACAGGGAGGAGTGTGAAGCAGTTCACCCTCACTGTGAAGGTACCGGGGGTTGTGTGAAGCAGGTCAGCATCACTGTGAAGAGATGGAGAGGAGGATGAAGCAGGTCAGCGTCACTGTGAAGAGACGGGAAGGAGTGTGAAGCTAGTAGGCGTCACCGTGAAGAGACCGGGAGTAGTGTGAAGCAGGTGAGCGTCACTTGAAGAGACCGGGACGAGCGTGAAACAGGTCAGTATCACTGTGAAGAGGCAGAGAGGGGGATGAAGCAGATCAGCGTCACTGTGTAGAGTCCAGGAGGAGTGTGAAGCAGGTCAGCGTCACTGTGTAGAGACCAGCAGGAGTGTGAAGAATGTCAGCGCCACTGTGAAGAGACTGGGAGGAGTGTGAAGCAGGTCAGGATCATTGTGAGGAAACCGGGACGAGTGTGAAGCAGATCAGCGTCAATGTGTAGAGACCAGGAGGAGTGTGAAGCAGGTCAGCGTCACCGTGAAGAGACTGGGAGTACTGTGAAGCAGGTCAGCGTCACTGTGAAGATACCGGGGGTAGTGTGAAGCAGGTCAGCATCACTGTGAAGAGACGGAAAGGAGTGTGAAGCAGGTAAGCGTCACCGTGAAGAGACCAGGAGTACTGTGAAGCAGGTCAGTATCACTGTGAAGAGGCAGAGAGGGGAATGAAGCAGATCAGCGTCACTGTGTAGAGACCAGGAGGAGTGTGAAGCAGGTCAGCATCACTTTGAAGAGACGGGAAGGAGTGTGAAGCAGGTCAGCGTCACCGTGAGGAGACTGGGAGGAGTGTGAAGCAGATCAGCGTCACTGTGAAGAGACCGGGAGGAGCGTGAAACAGGTCAGTATCATGTGAAGAGGCAGAGAGGGGGATGAAGCAGATCGGCGTCACTGTGTAGAGACCAGGAGGAGTGTGAAGCAGGTCAGCGTCACTGTGAAGAGACAGTGAGGATCGTGAAGCAGGTCAGTGTCACTGTGTAGAGACTGGGAGGAGTGTGAAGCAGGTCAGTATCACAGTGAAGAGACAGGGAGGAGTGTGAAGCAGGTCATCCTCACTGTGAAGTTACCGGCGGTTGTGTGAAGCAGGGCAGCATCACTGTGAAGAGATGGAGAGGAGGATGAAGCAGGTCAGCGTCACTGTGAAGAGACGGGAAGGAGTGTGAAGCAGGTAAGCGTCACCGTGAAGAGACCGGGAGTAGTGTGAAGCAGGTCAGCGTCACTGTGAAGTGACCGGGAGGAGCGTGAAGCGGGTCAGTATCACTGTGAAGAGGCAGAAAGGGGGATGAAGCAGTTCAGTGTCACTGTGTAGAGACCAGGAGGAGTGTGAAGCAGGTCAATGTCACTGTGTAGAGACCAGGAGGAGTGTGAAGCAGGTCAGTGACACTGTGAAGAGTCGGGTAGTAGTGTGAAGCTGGTCATCCCCACTGTGAAGATACCGGGAGCAGTGTGAAGCAGGTCATCCTCACTGTGAGGATACCGGGGGTAGTGTGAAGCAGGTCAGCGTCACTGTGAAGCGACCGGGAGGAGCGTGAAACAGGTGAGTATCACTGTGAAGAGTTAGAGAGGGGGATGAAGTAGATCAGCGTCACTGTGTAGAGACCAGGAGGAGTGTGAAGCAGGTCAGCGTCACTGTGTAGAGACCAGGAGGAGTGTGAAGCAGGTCAGCGTCACTGTGAAGAGACCAGGAGGAGCGTGAAACAGGTCAGTATCACTTTGAAGAGGCAGAGAGGGGGATGAAGCAGATCAGCGTCACTGTGTAGAGACCAGGAGGACTGTGAAGCAGGTCAGCGTCAGTGTGAAGAGACTGGGAGGATTGTGAAGCAGGTCAGGATCACAGTGAGGAGACCAGGAGGAGTGTGAAGCAGGTCAGCGTCAATGTGTAGAGACCAGGAGGAATGTGAAGCAGGTCAGCGTCACTGTGAAGGGACAGTGAGGATCGTGAAGCAGGTCAGCGTCACTGTGTAGAGACCAGGAGGACTGTGAAGCCAGTCAGCATCACTGTAAAGAGATGGGGAGGAGTATGAAGCAGTTCAGCATCACTGTAAAGAGACCGAGAGGACTGTGAAGCAGGTCAGCATCACTGTAAAGAGATGTGGAGGACTGTGAAGCATGTCAGCATCACTGTAAAGAGATGGGGAAGAGTGTGAAGCAGGTCAGCATCTTTGTGAAGAGACTGGGAGGAGAGTGAACCTGGTCAGGATCACTGTGAAGAGACGGGTAGGAGTGTGAAGCCGGTCATCCCCACTGTGAAGATACCGGGAGCAGAGTGAAGTAGGTCATCCCCACTGTGAAGATACCGGGAGCAGTGTGAAGCAGGTCAGCACCACTGTAAAGAGACGGAGAGGAGGATGAAGCAGGTCAGCGTCACTGTGAAGAGACGGGAAGAAGTGTGAAGCAGGTCATTCTCACCTTGAAGAGACCGGGAGTAGTGTGAAGCAGGTCAGCGTCACTGTGAAGAGACTGGGAGGAGTGTGAAGCAGGTCAGGATCACTGTGAAGAGACAGGGAGGAGCGTGAAACAGGTCAGTATCACGGTGAAGAGGCAGAGAGGGGGATGAAGCAGATCAGCGTCACTGTGTAGAGACCAGGAGGAGTGTGAAGCAGGTCAGCGTCACTGTGTAGAGACCAGGAGGAGTGTGAAGCAGGTCAGCGTCACTGTGAAGAGACCGTGAGGATCGTGAAGCAGGTCAGCGTCACTGTGAAGAGACTGGGAGGAGTGTGAAGCAGGTCATCCTCACTTTGAAGATACCGGGGGTTGTGTGAAGCAGGTCAGCATCACTGTGAAGATATGGAGAGGAGGATGAAGCAGGACAGCGTCACTATGAAGAGACGGGAAGGAGTGTGAAGCAGGTAAGCGTCACCGTGAAGAGACCGGGAGTACTGTGAAGCAGGTCAGCGTCACTGTGAAGAGACCGGGACGAGTGTGAAACAGGTCAGTATCACTGCAAAGAGGCAGAGAGGGGGATGAAGCAGAACAGCGTCACTGTGTAGAGACCAGGAGGAGTGTGAAGCAGGTAAGCGTCACTGTTAAGAGGCTGGGAGCAGTGTGAAGCAGGTCAGGATCACTATGAAGAGACAGGGAGGAGTGTGAAGCAGTTCACCCTCACTGTGAAGGTACCGGGGGTTGTGTGAAGCAGGTCAGCATCACTGTGAAGAGATGGAGAGGAGGATGAAGCAGGTCAGCGTCACTGTGAAGAGACGGGAAGGAGTGTGAAGCTAGTTAGCGTCACCGTGAAGAGACCAGGAGTAGTGTGAAGCAGGTGAGCGTCACTTGAAGAGACCGGGACGAGCGTGAAACAGGTCAGTATCACTGTGAAGAGGCAGAGAGGGGGATGAAGCAGATCAGCGTCACTGTGTAGAGTCCAGGAGGAGTGTGAAGCAGGTCAGCGTCACTGTGTAGAGACCAGGAGGAGTGTGAAGAATGTCAGCGCCACTGTGAAGAGACTGGGAGGAGTGTGAAGCAGGTCAGGATCATTGTGAGGAAAGCGGGACGAGTGTGAAGCAGGTCAGCGTCAATGTGTAGAGACCAGGAGGAGTGTGAAGCAGGTCAGCGTCACCGTGAAGAGACTGGGAGTACTGTGAAGCAGGTCAGCGTCACTGTGAAGATACCGGGGGTAGTGTGAAGCAGGTCAGCATCACTGTGAAGAGACGGAAAGGAGTGTGAAGCAGGTAAGCGTCACCGTGAACAGACAGGGAGTAGTGTGAAGCAGGTCAGCGTCACTGTGAAGAGACGGGAAGGAGTGTGAAGCAGGTAAGCGTCACCGTGAAGAGACCAGGAGTACTGTGAAGCAGGTCAGTATCACTGTGAAGAGGCAGAGAGGGGAATGAAGCAGATCAGCGTCACTGTGTAGATTCCAGGAGGAGTGTGAAGCAGGTCAGCGTCACTGTGTAGAGACCAGGAGGAGTGTGAAGCAGGTCAGCGTCACTGTGAAGAGACCGTGAGGATCGTGAAGCAGGTCAGCGTCACTGTGAAGAGACTGGGAGGAGTGTGAAGCAGGTCATCCTCACTTTGAAGACACCGGGGGTTGTGTGAAGCAGGTCAGCATCACTGTGAAGAGACGGGAAGGAGTGTGAAGCAGGTCAGCGTCACCGTGAGGAGACCGGGAGGAGTGTGAAGCAGATCAGCGTCACTGTGAAGAGACCGGGAGGAGCGTGAAACAGGTCAGTATCATGTGAAGAGACACAGAGGGTGATGAAGCAGATCAGCGTCAGTGTGTAGAGACCAGGAGGAGTGTGGAGCAGGTCAGCGTCACTGTGAAGATACAGGGGGTTGTGTGAAGCAGGTCAGCATCACTGTGAAGAGATGGAAAGGAGGATGAAGCAGGTCAGCGTCATTGTGAAGAGACGGGAAGGAGTGTGAAGCAGGTAAGCGTCACCGTGAAGAGACCAGGAGTACTGTGAAGCAGGTCAGTATCACTGTGAAGAGGCAGAGAGGGGAATGAAGCAGATCAGCGTCACTGTGTAGAGACCAGGAGGAGTGTGAAGCAGGTCAGCATCACTTTGAAGAGACGGGAAGGAGTGTGAAGCAGGTCAGCGTCACCGTGAGGAGACCGGGAGGAGTGTGAAGTAGATCAGCGTCACTGTGAAGAGACCGGGAGGATCGTGAAGCAGGTCAGCGTCACTGTGAAGAGACTGGGAGGAGTGTGAAGCAGGTCATCCTCACTTTGAAGACACCGGGGGTTGTGTGAAGCAGGTCAGCATCACTGTGAAGATATGGAGAGGAGGATGAAGCAGGACAGCGTCACTATGAAGAGACGGGAAGGAGTGTGAAGCAGGTAAGCGTCACCGTGAAGAGACCGGGAGTACTGTGAAGCAGGTCAGCGTCACTGTGAAGAGACCGGGACGAGTGTGAAACAGGTCAGTATCACTGCAAAGAGGCAGAGAGGGGGATGAAGCAGATCAGCGTCACTGTGTAGAGACCAGGAGGAGTGTGAAGCAGGTAAGCGTCACTGTTAAGAGGCTGGGAGCAGTGTGAAGCAGGTCAGGATCACTATGAAGAGACAGGGAGGAGTGTGAAGCAGTTCACCCTCACTGTGAAGGTACCGGGGGTTGTGTGAAGCAGGTCAGCATCACTGTGAAGAGATGGAGAGGAGGATGAAGCAGGTCAGCGTCACTGTGAAGAGACGGGAAGGAGTGTGAAGCTAGTAGGCGTCACCGTGAAGAGACCGGGAGTAGTGTGAAGCAGGTGAGCGTCACTTGAAGAGACCGGGACGAGCGTGAAACAGGTCAGTATCACTGTGAAGAGGCAGAGAGGGGGATGAAGCAGATCAGCGTCACTGTGTAGAGTCCAGGAGGAGTGTGAAGCAGGTCAGCGTCACTGTGTAGAGACCAGCAGGAGTGTGAAGAATGTCAGCGCCACTGTGAAGAGACTGGGAGGAGTGTGAAGCAGGTCAGGATCATTGTGAGGAAACCGGGACGAGTGTGAAGCAGATCAGCGTCAATGTGTAGAGACCAGGAGGAGTGTGAAGCAGGTCAGCGTCACCGTGAAGAGACTGGGAGTACTGTGAAGCAGGTCAGCGTCACTGTGAAGATACCGGGGGTAGTGTGAAGCAGGTCAGCATCACTGTGAAGAGACGGAAAGGAGTGTGAAGCAGGTAAGCGTCACCGTGAAGAGACCAGGAGTACTGTGAAGCAGGTCAGTATCACTGTGAAGAGGCAGAGAGGGGAATGAAGCAGATCAGCGTCACTGTGTAGAGACCAGGAGGAGTGTGAAGCAGGTCAGCATCACTTTGAAGAGACGGGAAGGAGTGTGAAGCAGGTCAGCGTCACCGTGAGGAGACTGGGAGGAGTGTGAAGCAGATCAGCGTCACTGTGAAGAGACCGGGAGGAGCGTGAAACAGGTCAGTATCATGTGAAGAGGCAGAGAGGGGGATGAAGCAGATCGGCGTCACTGTGTAGAGACCAGGAGGAGTGTGAAGCAGGTCAGCGTCACTGTGAAGAGACAGTGAGGATCGTGAAGCAGGTCAGTGTCACTGTGTAGAGACTGGGAGGAGTGTGAAGCAGGTCAGTATCACAGTGAAGAGACAGGGAGGAGTGTGAAGCAGGTCATCCTCACTGTGAAGTTACCGGCGGTTGTGTGAAGCAGGGCAGCATCACTGTGAAGAGATGGAGAGGAGGATGAAGCAGGTCAGCGTCACTGTGAAGAGACGGGAAGGAGTGTGAAGCAGGTAAGCGTCACCGTGAAGAGACCGGGAGTAGTGTGAAGCAGGTCAGCGTCACTGTGAAGCGACCGGGAGGAGCGTGAAGCGGGTCAGTATCACTGTGAAGAGGCAGAAAGGGGGATGAAGCAGTTCAGTGTCACTGTGTAGAGACCAGGAGGAGTGTGAAGCAGGTCAATGTCACTGTGTAGAGACCAGGAGGAGTGTGAAGCAGGTCAGTGACACTGTGAAGAGTCGGGTAGTAGTGTGAAGCTGGTCATCCCCACTGTGAAGATACCGGGAGCAGTGTGAAGCAGGTCATCCTCACTGTGAGGATACCGGGGGTAGTGTGAAGCAGGTCAGCGTCACTGTGAAGCGACCGGGAGGAGCGTGAAACAGGTGAGTATCACTGTGAAGAGTTAGAGAGGGGGATGAAGTAGATCAGCGTCACTGTGTAGAGACCAGGAGGAGTGTGAAGCAGGTCAGCGTCACTGTGTAGAGACCAGGAGGAGTGTGAAGCAGGTCAGCGTCACTGTGAAGAGACCAGGAGGAGCGTGAAACAGGTCAGTATCACTTTGAAGAGGCAGAGAGGGGGATGAAGCAGATCAGCGTCACTGTGTAGAGACCAGGAGGACTGTGAAGCAGGTCAGCGTCAGTGTGAAGAGACTGGGAGGATTGTGAAGCAGGTCAGGATCACAGTGAGGAGACCAGGAGGAGTGTGAAGCAGGTCAGCGTCAATGTGTAGAGACCAGGAGGAATGTGAAGCAGGTCAGCGTCACTGTGAAGGGACAGTGAGGATCGTGAAGCAGGTCAGCGTCACTGTGTAGAGACCAGGAGGACTGTGAAGCCAGTCAGCATCACTGTAAAGAGATGGGGAGGAGTATGAAGCAGTTCAGCATCACTGTAAAGAGACCGAGAGGACTGTGAAGCAGGTCAGCATCACTGTAAAGAGATGTGGAGGACTGTGAAGCATGTCAGCATCACTGTAAAGAGATGGGGAAGAGTGTGAAGCAGGTCAGCATCTTTGTGAAGAGACTGGGAGGAGAGTGAACCTGGTCAGGATCACTGTGAAGAGACGGGTAGGAGTGTGAAGCCGGTCATCCCCACTGTGAAGATACCGGGAGCAGAGTGAAGTAGGTCATCCCCACTGTGAAGATACCGGGAGCAGTGTGAAGCAGGTCAGCACCACTGTAAAGAGACGGAGAGGAGGATGAAGCAGGTCAGCGTCACTGTGAAGAGACGGGAAGAAGTGTGAAGCAGGTCATTCTCACCTTGAAGAGACCGGGAGTAGTGTGAAGCAGGTCAGCGTCACTGTGAAGAGACTGGGAGGAGTGTGAAGCAGGTCAGGATCACTGTGAAGAGACAGGGAGGAGCGTGAAACAGGTCAGTATCACGGTGAAGAGGCAGAGAGGGGGATGAAGCAGATCAGCGTCACTGTGTAGAGACCAGGAGGAGTGTGAAGCAGGTCAGCGTCACTGTGTAGAGACCAGGAGGAGTGTGAAGCAGGTCAGCGTCACTGTGAAGAGACCGTGAGGATCGTGAAGCAGGTCAGCGTCACTGTGAAGAGACTGGGAGGAGTGTGAAGCAGGTCATCCTCACTTTGAAGACACCGGGGGTTGTGTGAAGCAGGTCAGCATCACTGTGAAGATATGGAGAGGAGGATGAAGCAGGACAGCGTCACTATGAAGAGACGGGAAGGAGTGTGAAGCAGGTAAGCGTCACCGTGAAGAGACCGGGAGTACTGTGAAGCAGGTCAGCGTCACTGTGAAGAGACCGGGACGAGTGTGAAACAGGTCAGTATCACTGCAAAGAGGCAGAGAGGGGGATGAAGCAGAACAGCGTCACTGTGTAGAGACCAGGAGGAGTGTGAAGCAGGTAAGCGTCACTGTTAAGAGGCTGGGAGCAGTGTGAAGCAGGTCAGGATCACTATGAAGAGACAGGGAGGAGTGTGAAGCAGTTCACCCTCACTGTGAAGGTACCGGGGGTTGTGTGAAGCAGGTCAGCATCACTGTGAAGAGATGGAGAGGAGGATGAAGCAGGTCAGCGTCACTGTGAAGAGACGGGAAGGAGTGTGAAGCTAGTAGGCGTCACCGTGAAGAGACCGGGAGTAGTGTGAAGCAGGTGAGCGTCACTTGAAGAGACCGGGACGAGCGTGAAACAGGTCAGTATCACTGTGAAGAGGCAGAGAGGGGGATGAAGCAGATCAGCGTCACTGTGTAGAGTCCAGGAGGAGTGTGAAGCAGGTCAGCGTCACTGTGTAGAGACCAGCAGGAGTGTGAAGAATGTCAGCGCCACTGTGAAGAGACTGGGAGGAGTGTGAAGCAGGTCAGGATCATTGTGAGGAAACCGGGACGAGTGTGAAGCAGATCAGCGTCAATGTGTAGAGACCAGGAGGAGTGTGAAGCAGGTCAGCGTCACCGTGAAGAGACTGGGAGTACTGTGAAGCAGGTCAGCGTCACTGTGAAGATACCGGGGGTAGTGTGAAGCAGGTCAGCATCACTGTGAAGAGACGGAAAGGAGTGTGAAGCAGGTAAGCGTCACCGTGAAGAGACCAGGAGTACTGTGAAGCAGGTCAGTATCACTGTGAAGAGGCAGAGAGGGGAATGAAGCAGATCAGCGTCACTGTGTAGAGACCAGGAGGAGTGTGAAGCAGGTCAGCATCACTTTGAAGAGACGGGAAGGAGTGTGAAGCAGGTCAGCGTCACCGTGAGGAGACTGGGAGGAGTGTGAAGCAGATCAGCGTCACTGTGAAGAGACCGGGAGGAGCGTGAAACAGGTCAGTATCATGTGAAGAGGCAGAGAGGGGGATGAAGCAGATCGGCGTCACTGTGTAGAGACCAGGAGGAGTGTGAAGCAGGTCAGCGTCACTGTGAAGAGACAGTGAGGATCGTGAAGCAGGTCAGTGTCACTGTGTAGAGACTGGGAGGAGTGTGAAGCAGGTCAGTATCACAGTGAAGAGACAGGGAGGAGTGTGAAGCAGGTCATCCTCACTGTGAAGTTACCGGCGGTTGTGTGAAGCAGGGCAGCATCACTGTGAAGAGATGGAGAGGAGGATGAAGCAGGTCAGCGTCACTGTGAAGAGACGGGAAGGAGTGTGAAGCAGGTAAGCGTCACCGTGAAGAGACCGGGAGTAGTGTGAAGCAGGTCAGCGTCACTGTGAAGCGACCGGGAGGAGCGTGAAGCGGGTCAGTATCACTGTGAAGAGGCAGAAAGGGGGATGAAGCAGTTCAGTGTCACTGTGTAGAGACCAGGAGGAGTGTGAAGCAGGTCAATGTCACTGTGTAGAGACCAGGAGGAGTGTGAAGCAGGTCAGTGACACTGTGAAGAGTCGGGTAGTAGTGTGAAGCTGGTCATCCCCACTGTGAAGATACCGGGAGCAGTGTGAAGCAGGTCATCCTCACTGTGAGGATACCGGGGGTAGTGTGAAGCAGGTCAGCGTCACTGTGAAGCGACCGGGAGGAGCGTGAAACAGGTGAGTATCACTGTGAAGAGTTAGAGAGGGGGATGAAGTAGATCAGCGTCACTGTGTAGAGACCAGGAGGAGTGTGAAGCAGGTCAGCGTCACTGTGTAGAGACCAGGAGGAGTGTGAAGCAGGTCAGCGTCACTGTGAAGAGACCAGGAGGAGCGTGAAACAGGTCAGTATCACTTTGAAGAGGCAGAGAGGGGGATGAAGCAGATCAGCGTCACTGTGTAGAGACCAGGAGGACTGTGAAGCAGGTCAGCGTCAGTGTGAAGAGACTGGGAGGATTGTGAAGCAGGTCAGGATCACAGTGAGGAGACCAGGAGGAGTGTGAAGCAGGTCAGCGTCAATGTGTAGAGACCAGGAGAAATGTGAAGCAGGTCAGCGTCACTGTGAAGGGACAGTGAGGATCGTGAAGCAGGTCAGCGTCACTGTGTAGAGACCAGGAGGACTGTGAAGCCAGTCAGCATCACTGTAAAGAGATGGGGAGGAGTATGAAGCAGTTCAGCATCACTGTAAAGAGACCGAGAGGACTGTGAAGCAGGTCAGCATCACTGTAAAGAGATGTGGAGGACTGTGAAGCATGTCAGCATCACTGTAAAGAGATGGGGAAGAGTGT